>NC_083612.1:18369302-18554302 GCF_963584025.1 Labrus mixtus | reverse complement strand
TGAGTCAGACCAGAGTCCTGCACTGAACATTTAATGTAACAGCTGTAATGGGTGACAATCTGCGTTCAGTGATTCAGATGGCCCTTTACACATTACACTTACAATAAAATATTTATGCAGCTGTATGGGTACTTTAAGAGTATTTATTTTGTGTCCTTTGCTTCCAAACAAAGAAACGTTTAAGGCCTTATTGTATTTTCTTGTTTGCAGACTCAATAAATTGAAATTGTGATATGCAGAATGGTAGAGGCTTGAGTTCTGGGTAACCACACTTGCTTTCAGCTTCTGGCTTTGCTCTTTTAGTTGATTAATAGATAAACAAGTCATTCGCAAAACATTAAGACCTCGCTTATTGCTAACAATTAGTTACCAAAGGTTAAAGTTGTCTGTTTTTTGGCCTTCAGAGTTTTTTTCTTTGACAGCATAATTTCGTTTTGGGTATTTGCCAAACAACACAAGAACTTCAGATATTGGCAAATTAATTACAGAAAAAAAATGATGACATACAATAGCAGTATATTTGCACTGCACCATACTGTTCACTTTTGATTAAGGAGACACATGGTGAAATAAACTCACGACTTTCAACGGCTTGTTCCTGCAGAGTCCCACTGAGGCGATAATAACAAAGACTAGGTGTTCTTGGAGGTACGGTCAAGTCCCCACATTATACTCCTCTAAACACACGTGTGACTTAGAGCCCTACTGATCAGGAAATGGGGAACAAACCAGGTAGCTGTCTGGCTCAACGGGTACACTGAAACACTACTAATGATGAATATTGGAGGGGGGCTTTGGTTTTCACACTGCATCACTAACACCCATGACAGAAACAACAGTGAACCATCTGGAAATCTGAAAATGAGGATTTCTGTGTCATTGTAAGACAAAGCATCACTAAATTAATAAAGATACATAATAATACAAACCAACCATTCTAAAGTTGTGTGTTTTCATTTCTAAATATCAATGCATGTGGTTAGTATTATAATTTGGTAATATTGTGATTTGGTAAATGATATTATGATTGAGTTTTTATTGCAAAGCAAGAAAAATAATAACATTCAAAAGACAAATTCCAACTATTAGAGTTATTAAGGCTTTCAAAATTCACAGGCTGGAACCTGTATCAGTCTTTTTTTAATAATGTTAATTATAAATAATACTACTTATAATTACAGGAGCCTAAATGGCCATGCATTCTTATCAGTTATGTTAAGTTTCCTCTTTACAATTATCTGGTTATCTAGAAAACTAAACAATAGGCTGGTGTTCAACAAGGCAAGACAACAACATACCATACTTCCATTGGCAGGATATGAGATAAATAAGTTGAGATGTTGAAAAACAACAACCAGAAAACTTTCGTTATCACAGGAAAACAAAGTGAATAAAATGTACTGATCGATACATGTCAGCTTATAGGACTTCAGAATTATTTTTAAAATTGCCCTCTCAACAGGAAGTCAATTAGAATGCAAGAAAACACGATGGTATTCAAAGTGACATTTAGGACCAAGCGATCAACACCACCTTTAAGGGTGTATTGCAAGACATTATTATAATGTGAGCATCTGTCGTGGAGAGTGGAAACTGCAATATGCACTGTGTGAATCAATGGTTTTTGCAGTTTTGCGAAAAGTTACATATTCCTCTTTGAAATATCCTCTTGAATAGATAAAACATATTAAATTAATATAAACAATGACATAATGTGTTTATTTGTACATGTACAGTATTATCCTCACAGGTTCATGTCTGTTTTATCAAACCTACTAAAGTCATGGTTTTGTTAGATAACTTTTCTACATCATTTAAGATAAAAAAAAACCTAAAATGAAAGAGATAATTAGAAAATGATACTAGCATACTAAATGGAAGACATGACAAGAGGGTTAGACATGTAACACTTGATAAACTGCACATCCTACTCTAATCTTTGCATCAGTTTCAAAACTAAGTTTCTCCTGTAGACATCTAAATTCATGTTTTTTGTGCCTTTTTCATCCACTCCTGGATGAAACATCGTAAGATCCAACTTCCACATGGCCTAAGAATGTCTCTTTTGGATCTGATTGCACATTCTTTTCCACTTTTTGCAACAACCCCTTTAGTTGTAATGGTTTTCACCTGCAGAGGGCAGTGTTGGACCATGAAAGCATTCAGCTGAAGCCAAAAAGAAAAAGGTGAAACTTGTGAGGCGCGAGGGTTTGTCTGTTAAGAGATCTGTCTGAAGAATAGAACAAATAATGACCCTGAAGACGGAGTGCAAAAACAAGGGAAGGAGGAAAAACAGCAGACACTGACTCACAATACATCAGGAGGGGAGTAAAGTGCTGTCTGCTTTTTATAATTAATACAACAGACAAAAACGGCTTCATCATGCATCATACAACATATACATAAACAATGCATTATGCTGAAACTATCTCTGAATTAGCATTAGCATTGAACTTGTTTTCTTTATCTTCTTTTTCAGGGCAGCAAAACAAAAGGAAGCCTCGAGCTGCACAATGCAACATTTCCAAAGGCAACAGTGCGGGTGGGTGATTGTATGAGAGCGGGAGGTGGTGGGGTTACTGCAGTTCTGCCATACCCCAGTCAGCCTCCACCAGGCAGGGTTGCCAATTAGAGCCAACACATATGACACACTTGACTCCCCCGCTTGAACCATGGCTGGAGATAATAGGCCTTTTCCTGCAGCTCAATCGATGACATACTGTCCCAGGGTGGATGTCTGCCTCAGTACACATGCACACGCACACGCACATACACACCCTTTCTTTCCCGCTCTCTATCTCTTTCTGTCACAGAGTAAAATGTCAGCTTTCTGTGTCTTACACAGAAATATTCAAAGTCAAATACACAAAAAGCTTTCTGCTCTCTTTCCTACCTTCTTTTTAAAACTGTAAAAAAAAAAAAAAAGAGGCAGAACATGTAGCCTATTACTCAAGGTGAGATAAGACACAAGTGCAAAAAAAAAACATATTACACGGTATAGCTAATCCATCAGCTAAGTGTGCTCATAAATCTGGCTAACCCCAGAGTAGAATCTGGACTGTGTGAGGGCACCTGAGTCATGGGGATTACAGACATTACGGTAATGGATATCTGCTGTACAGTAATAAGCAGACAGCTTGCGTGAACTTGCTCTCAGCGGTCAGGTCTCGACATTGTTGTTTCTGACTTGAATCTTGATTCCGTTGTTAGACCTTGGATATCAATACAGCTGGGTCACTCACTGCTGGCTTAAAAAAAGACCTTACATTGCATCAGTCCAAATCCAAGTCTCTTGTGTGATGCAAACCTTCTATTATAACTTCATCCCGTCTGTGCTTAAACTGTAATGCTGACTATCCCCAGGAAAAAAAATGTTTGGTAAGAGTGTGTGTTTCTATGTGTTTGACTCTTGGTATGTACACAAGGAGTAAAAAGGAGCAGGGTCGCCCTGGCTATCGCTCATCTCTTTAGCTAGAATCGAGGTAGCACTGAAAAGGTTGGTCATTACGTTTTCATCTGGGTCAAAACACATTGCCAGCTCAGGGGGAGATAGTGGTTAGTGCCATGTATGGAGGCTATAGTCTTCCAAGCGGGCGGCCCAGGTTCGAATCTGGCCTGTGGCTCCTTTCCCGCATGTCATTCCCCACTCTCTCTCTCTCACTGATTTCCAACTCAATCCACTGTCCTATCTCTCAATTTAAGGTACAAAAAGCCCCCAAAAAATCTTTAAAAAACCACATTGCCAGCTCCCTCTTTTACGACTCCTTTATTTGGCATCACCATTCATGCACAGGTACTTGGCAAGGATTAATTTCGACATAGCTAACCAAACTAAAGGTACATATTTCACTTAGTCCACACTTATCAAAATACTTATTATTGTTGTTTCAAAAAGTAAGAAATCTTCCCTTTCCCCGCCTGAACGGAAGAGACCGGACATCAGTACTGCTCTTTGGTCAGAGGAGGTAAAAAGGAAGGAATGAAGAAAAAAAGACAGTTAAAAGACGAAAAATGGAGAGTGGTTGAGGGCCTCTGTGTGTGTTTTGGATGAGGGGTAGAATTAAGTAGAGCGGTGGACGGGGATGGATGTGGGCAGGGTTGACAGTAGTGTGCATGCGTGAGACTAATCTGCCTCCATCAGCTGTCAGAGCCGGGGATGTCAGGGCTACAGAGGCTCCTGGTTCTCCCTCTTCCTCTCCCTCCCTCTCTTCACTGGCAATGTCATGTTGTCAGCCCACATATGCTTGTCTGCAACGGAGGGTGGGGGTGGGGGAAGCGGGTGTTGGGGGGGGGGGGGGATAGGGTGGAGGAGACATAGGCACATGGGCAGCCTCCGTCTTTTTCCTGTCGCTGTCCACACTTGTCTTGTTTCCTGTGTGTTGCTGACGTTGTTGCCTTTTAACCCCTGCAGCTCCCACTGCCCTCCTCTCTCTGTCTCGCTCTCTCTCTCTCACTCTCTCACTCTATCTCGCTCTCTCTCTCTCTCTCTCCCTTTTCTCTTTCTGTTCACTTAACATCCCGATAGATTTTCAGCCTCTCTAATTTGGGCAGCAGGATGGAGTATTGAATGCTTAGACCTAGACTCATCAGCAGTGATCGTGCTCCACAGCTGATCTGAGATCTGACCTCCTATGAAAGTGGAGATGAGAGTAATGGGCATGTCACTACAGGGTTATCATGTACTGTCTGCTGGTGCTTACAGGCCCCCATCGGCTGCCTCTAGCTCCATCAAGGATATAGGAGACATTCTCTCTAAATATGTTCACAGAGAAGTAATTGTCATGGGTGATTTTAACATTGATTGGCTCTCTGTTTCTTCACACTACTTTCTGACTTCTGTTGCAGTTTAAATCTCACTCAAATTATCACGAGCCGACAAGACCTAATCTAAAAAACCCTCAAAACTCCACATTGTTTGATCTGATCATCACTAATAGAAGTGATAAAATAATCTCCACAGGTGTTTTTGACCTTGGAATCAGTGATCACTGTCCGGTGGCTTGTGTCAGGAGTACACATCTTAAGAAATTACCATCCAAAATCATTTTTAAGCGTCAATTAAAACATTTTAATGAACAAGCACTTTTAAACGATCTGTTTTATAGTGACATTCATTTCACATCTGAAATCCCTGATGTCGAATTGGCCCTTGATTATTTCACCAAGACACTCCTCTCAGTCATAGACAAGCATGCACCACTTAAGAAACCCCTGGTTTACCAGTGATATAACAGATCTATTAACAGAAAGAAATAAAGTGTGGTCCATTGCCAGAAAATCAGGGAACAATTCAGGCTGGTCTGCTTTCAGACACTTCAGAAACAAGTGCACTTCTATGGTGAGAAGATCCAAATCTGTGTATTTCTTTGAGTTAGTTTCCAGCTCTTACTCGAACCCTGAACATTTCTGGAAAGCTGTAAACACAAATAAGAACAAAAGCTTGACCGTTCCAAATCAGATCATGGTGAATGACCTCCTTCTCTCTGATCAAAAATAAATTTGTCAAGCCTTTAACACACATTTTGTGGCAGCTGGTAACCTCTTTGAGAACGTCAGCCTAGATCCCACATCGTGTGACAACAATGTAGTCTCTGATCCTTGCTCCACCCTACTTACCCTTCATCTGGTCTCTCTCAAAACTGTCAAGGATGCATTGCTTGCAATTGATCATAGGAAATCTACTGGAGCAGACAATCTGAACCCTTTTTTCCTAAAGCTCTCAGCACCGATTATCTCAAAACACATTACAAACATTTTTAATCATTCCATCTCATCTGGTATAGTTCCAAACATTTGGAAAAAGGCTCATGTCACACCCCTACACAAGGGAGGTGACAAGGGCAATCTCAATAATTATAGGCCAATATCCAAATTGTCTTGTCTTGCAAAAATCCTGGAACGAAAATCCTGAGTGCATATCAGTCAGGTTTTAGAACAGGGCACAGTACTGTTACTGCCATAACAAAGGTTGTTAATGACATTATCTCTGCTTTAGATAAAAGACAGCATTGCATGGTACTCTTTGTTGATTTAACTAAGGCATTTGATTGTGTGAATCATTCCCTGCTCCTGCAAAGGCTGTGTAATATTGGTTTCAGTGAAAATGTAATTGGTTCAGGAGTTATCTCTCTGATAGACAACAGTCTGTAAAACTAGGAAGCTACTGTTCCGATCTTTTAACAGTAACAAAAGGTGTTCCACAAGGTTCAATTTTAGGCCCTGTTTTATTTACTATATACATAAACAATATTGTCTCATCTCTATCAAACTGTGATGCCCATCTATATGCTGATGACACAGTTCTATATTGTGCGGCTGACTCGGTACATCTTGCAGCCACAAATTTGCAGCAGTCTTTTAATGTACTGCAGGATACCCTAAAGGACCTGCGATTAGTCCTCAATGCTGACAAAACTAAATGTATGCTTTTCTCGAGAGCTACAGAAATTAACAAAAACGATATCAAGATAGTTGCTTGATAATGGGCTAATGATTGAGAGAGTGACAGAATATGAATATCTGGGCATGTGGATTGATGAAAGACTGACATTTAACTTCCACATTAATAATATTCTAGGAAGACTCAGGCAAAAAATTTGTTATTTTTACAGAAATAAAATTGTTTTTCCAATGTTCTGTAGGAAGAGGGTTGTGGAGTCTGTTTTTATGTCAGTCTTGGACTATGGTGATGTCATCTATAGGCATGCACCTGCCACAACGCTTAAACATCTCGACTCTGTCTACCACTCTGTATTAAGATTTATTACAGATGACCCCTATGATACACATCATTGTATCTTGTACAAATAGGATGGATGGTCACCTCTAACAGAAAGACATGATATGCACTGGTATCTTTTTATTTATAAAGCTCTCACAGAAAAATGACCCTCATACCTGACAGAACTCAGGACGTTTACTGTTGAATATTCCTCGAGTCAGATCGGAACTGGGAAAATCAGCTTTTTCTTATTCTGCACCGGACTCTTGGAACAACATACAGCATCTTCTTGAGGGAAATGAACTTTTACCTTTTGGGCATTTTAGAAACCTGATTTTAAGCCTCCCAACCTCTGTTTGTAACTGTTTTACAGAAGTGTGTTTATTTATTGCAGTTTTGTACTCGCTTAATTATCTTAGTACATTTTAGCCTTTTTTAGACTGATTTCAGCAGTCTTGTATTATCTGTCCCCTATTTTTCTTTTTGATTTAATGTCTGTTTTCTTATTATTTCTGTAATGACTCGATGTCATTGTAAATGAGGGTTGCCCCTAAATGATCTTTCGAGTATAAATAAAGGTTGAATGAATGATAACCATTGAAGACACCGAGCTAGGGGTCTTATTTTTTATGTGTAAAAATGAATTTGTTCATCAACATTTACCTTTGTTCTGAAAGTATTTCAAAATACTCTCAGATTGTTCTAACCATCTGAATAGTGTCTCTATCATAAAAGTTATGCAATTTCCCCCCACCAAGCCAAACAAAGCTATAATCAATATATGCCATACTGTGTTACTTAATGAACAAAATCAAATCAAAAATAAAATGCTACATTATAGTATATTTTCATTTGTATGAAATCAAATTTTGGATTGGTTAGGATGTTGTGGTTCCAGGTAAAACAATGAGAGATTGTATGGCTATTGTGGTCATTGGTTTCATGCTCCTTATAAAATATAAAAGCAAAAGACTTTCAGGAAACTTAGAATTAGAATTTGTTAGTCTAATAAGTCTGATGTATTATTATTATTATTATTATAAAAGAACAGCATGTGTGAATCACATTTTCCTTTAGGAAAATAATCATCTTTTTTTAAACTTTTGCTACAGAGATGAAAATATTGGGCTCATGTGTCCTGAGCAGGGAGAGTTGCCAAAGACAGCAGTCAAGCGTTTATATCTAAATGGGTTACAGTGCTCTCGCTCCAGTGACCTGCCCCTGGCACCTGCCACAGGGGGCTTTGAGGCTACCTGTCAATCAAACTCAGACGACCCCCCCTATACCCTGCTCATTTCTTAAGAAGCATATCTTGGCAAACTCATTACATCCCATCCCCCAATCTCTGACTCCACACAAAAAGATAATATCTCTATATGTTCCCACTGCATCTCTGGTTTAGCATGCATGTCACATGTTAACCATAAACCCAAAGTACAGTCGGTCTATGTGAATGGATTAGTGTTCTGTATGAAATAAAGCGAGGGTTGTGGTTTCTTTCTGAGATAAGCTGCAACCCTTTCTGAAGATTTCCAGTATGTGGGATATTAATGCAGAGCTTCTTTAACAGGAACAGGTCAAAACTTACATTAAAAGCTCTGCAGACCACTTGCAAAAATGCAGAAGAAGTAGAACAAGAAGAGTGAAGTGCTGCTTCGACAGAATATCTCACAACCTTGACCAGGCATAGATGTATTTCTAATTAATGTTAATATATAGCCTCAGCAATAACATGTATGATTTATAACTTTTGATCAATGGCATTAAGCTTTCATGAGCAAATCCTGTGTGTCAAGATACAATTTCAACACCCACACCTGCAAACACGCACAGAAAACACAAATATGCTCAACAAAAAGTCTCTGTCACACATAACACAAACACACAAATACGCACACCCCTCCTGGCTATGAGTACCCTTGCCCCGAGTGCTCCCTCACTGCAGTCTCCACAGCAGTCCAGGAGACAGTCTGAGTGCTTTATGTTTGCTGTAACACAGAGTCATCACTGTCAGAGCCATTGATTTGTCAACAACATAGTGATACACTGTAGATAGATAATGGCCCATCTTGTGCACAGTTGCTGCATTTTTCTGGACAGCCAAGAAGCATCTGTTGTTATTGTTTTCTTTCTTTCTTTCCTTTCTCCTCCTCTTAAACCTCCCTCTCCCCACCCACCCTCCCACTCGCTAACACACAGACACACACATACACATCCCTGCAGTTTGGAAACAATGAAAGAAAAGCAATGTGTCTTGTTCAGCTACTAAATAGCTGTCTGGTTTGTGTCTCCTGAGGTGGTTGCACATCAGTGGCTGGCCCATCTATCAGGCCACTGCACGGCCCTCAAACCTCCAGGTATAAAGATGATAAATACCCCAACTCCTGAAAAGGGCATGGAAAAAGATGGATGGGTATGGAAAGAGAGAGACAGTTACAGATAACAAAATGGAGTGATTGGGAGAGAAGATCGGGAGAATTAAAGGAGGAAGATGAGGATTCATTTAAAATGAAAGAATTGCAGAACCAAGCATGAAGAAAGCACATTGTCCTGTTACTCTTTTTTTGGCTCAAATTCAGCTTTGTTAGGTTAAACTATGTATGCAGTGAAGATCTGTGCATCACTTATAGAAAGAGTGTGCAACTTTTTTGATCGCGTAGATAACACCCTTGAGCACCAGCAGCATGAAACCAAAACAAACTACATCGAAGCCTCCACCCTCCTCCAGCAACACACCTCCAACCTCCCTAACTTCACATTCGCATGAAGGAGTCAAGCGCAAGCGGAGGACAAAATTGTCCTTGGCTCTAGCTGCAATTGCCTTTTGCCTGCATTGTTGTGTTAGCATTCTAATGCTAGCACTATTTAGTTAGCTCGTAGGTTCACATTGCATGTAAATTTAAACGAAACAACCGTGATATAAAAACGCTTACATGACATTCAAATAAGCAGTAAGTTTAGTTTAGTAAGTTATTCTTCTTTTCTCTAGTCCTTGACTAAAACAGCTTTCAAACGTAAGGGGAAGAGCCGGCCGCCCTGTCCATGTAACTCATTGTAGACAGTCATGACTCAGAGAGACATTTACATACAGTATATATCAGATTTTTGTGTAAAATTTCACACATTCTTCCTTCAACTAAAATAGATTGGACAAAGACTGTCGAAGTTTAGTTTTGCTTTAACGTATATCATGAATTAAATGTGTCTGTTTAATAAAATGACCTATCTAAATAGAGGTTAAATTATTACAAAAAAAAAGGTCAGCCATCATGACGCTAACTGATCCAACAGACCGATAGCTTTCAAATATTGCACAATTACTTCTTCTCAGGAGTGAAATGAACAAACATGAAATATAATCTTCACTTTAACAAAATGCTGTTCAATAATGATATCGCATGATAAGTATCTCAGAGGCATTAAAACACAACTCAAATTAAAAAAGCTTCTCAGGTGGAACAACTTGGTAGCTTAGGTCGGCATCGGTTCAGATAATCCCTTACTCCCACACAAAATCCAAAACATGAACATTTGCAGGTGTTTCCAAGAAACATGGTCATACTTGCATTTCAAAGATTGTAATCAACTTTTAAATACAAATTGGGTTAAAAAGAGCTGTGATGTAGCTTGGTGCCCTGACTTCCTGTTTACATCACTGATTGCTTCTGATTGGCAAAAGCATAGATTTAAGCAGCAGCAGACATTGCTTTAGAAAATTCAGAAAACACTAGTCTGAAGTGAGGTAGGGAGAACTTAAGAAGGGCAAACTTATAAATAGGTTTATGAATAGCTAGTCCAAGCTTTATGCTCTTATCCCCCATTCACTCTACTGTTTGATTAAACACCACTTTCCCCCATTATCTGGGCTGTCACTGCATGAAGGAGCTATCTGCTGTGTGACTGGCACACTACTGCCTGCTGCCTCTGATAGCATTCCACTTTGGTTAGGTAAATAGGAACTGAACTGAACTGAGACTATTTAAACAGTCTAAATGTAAGGAGATTAAAACTGTCCAAACAGAGTCTGAGCACAGGGATGCATCAATGCTAGTAAAGCACCACTGCAAGAATGGGAAACACACATGTGTGTGGGGGGGTTTTGAACAGCGCGCACACACTTCACAAAGTCAAACAGACAGACACAAGCATCAGAAAGGCTCAGCAAAAGACACATAGAGAAGGAGGACACATAGAAGCTGTCCTTTAGCTGTTTTTGATGCCTTGGTGCCCTCTGACCTATAAAATATATGCTTGCACACACACAAACAGATACAAGTGGCATGCGGCAGGCAAAGCAGGATGGACCTGGGGACAAGTTTCCGCCTGGGTGCCTTCAAATTCAAGCCAGTCCTGCCCTGCTCTGCCCACAGGCCCTCCAGACTGGCCAGTCGAGTGAGCGACCTCCCCTGACTCTAACACTGTGTGGCAGGGGGACCTAGAGACAGATGTTCCCTGCCACTGGCATGGTGCAGACGAGGAGATGGTACCGCATGTGCAAACAGGACTATATGTGTGTCTATGAAGAGAGAGGGAGACACAGACAGAGAGACAATCTGAATGCTTCAATGGTGATATAGGGAGGAAGAAAAGAGGAGCAGCAGTGGGTGGGTGGGTGTCAGTGGGGATGGTGGTGGTGGTGGTGGTGGGGGGGGGGGGGGGGGGGGGGGGGGGGTTGTAAAAGGAGAAATAAATCAAGTCAAAGCAATTTGTGGCAATGGCTGCTGCAGTGTCATTAGGAATCCCATCACGCAACGGCTCCTCTGAGCAGTCAGCAGACGCAGGTTGACAGCAGGCCAAAGAGGAATTTTAATTTTTTCTCCTTGTCTCACTGCTCCCACCTCTGATTCATTACAGTACAAACCCACATGGCCAGAAGTAGCCTTCAGACATCCTCTACACTGCTTGTTGGCCCTGCCTGATTTACAATATCATAATTTGAGCTGATTTCTGAAAGAAATGTCAAATCATTATATCTCTTTGTAATTTAAAAAAAAAAAGTTCACTAAAAAGAACCAATAAAACCAGAGATAATTCAACTTTTTTATACTGCACCTGAATCCAAAACTTTCAATATCCAAAGTGGTATCATTAATATAATTTCTTTCTTTATGCCCTAAGCCCAGCTCATCTATCTCTACATCACTGACAATTTTCCAAGATTTCTGATGTTGCACTCATCAGATATGAAATATTAAGAATAGCATGACAATAAAACACATGAATGTCAAAGAGATTTGATGGAGAAAGTATATTCATTTTCATGATAGTCAAAGTTGCAAAAACTGCAGGTGACAGTAGTACAACGTTACGCTTATCATTGATTGATCTCACACAAAAAACTCAAATTAATTACTGAGGTGAAATAATTATATCTATTAAATTAGATATGATATGACATGATGGGTGTGACCTATTTCAAAAAACAATTATACTTGATCGAGATAACATCTCCTATTAAAGCAGCATGCGGAGTGATACAGATACAGTATGGATGTGTGTCACACACACAACCAACAGATCTGACAGATTCTAAGTGGATAAGCAGCTCAGACAAAGACTGCGGTTATATCGCTGCGCGGGCAGAGCCGGAGAAGAATAATGCTGCACATTTCTCCTCTCAGCTGCCACTTTAATGAGCAGACAAAATGGCCACCGTTGAATAATTAATATGCGGGTCCATTAACAAGGCATTAGAATGCATTCTATCTCTTATTGATTTTTTCCTGTCTTTTTTTTCTTAGTTGAAAACTTTTACTCCATCCGTAGACCACTCTGCGTCCAGCGCTGGCGAGAGTGAAATATGGCTGCTGCTGTTTAAATGTCAGCTTTGTAATTACACATGGAGCCACGAGCTGGGCAATCCCACGGCCTGAGGGCCTCTGATTTATGGTCAGGCACGGATGGCAACTGCAAAGACACATACAGACAAAACACATATACGCATGAAACATTGCTTTTTCTCTCTCACACATTCACAAACAAACAACCTAAAACTAATGACACACACTTTTTTAACTGTAGAGTTAATGTAATGTTAGCTTAAGGCTGTACTTTAACATATTAACAACAAAGAAAGACACAATAAATAGGACGGTTGATCAATGCCAGTTATCATAAATTCATTCATTTTCTTCTTTACCTTTGTATGTAAACCTGAGCTACGCTAACATACTTTCTTTTCATGAAACCGTTTTAACATTTTATGTCTCACTCTTATTTGTGACTACCGTACCTACTGACTTGTTTTTCTTTGGTACGTCACTTAACAGTTACAGTAAATGATGTGTCCTACACTATATAATAATGATATGTAGGTGAGTTGGCTATGTTGAAAGATAATGGTATGTCTTGAAAATAATTTTGGCACCTGTAAGTTGTTGGGAATTTGTTTGGAGATTTCTTGTTCTTAATATAGTCTTCTGAACATGTTAAACCCTAAGCTATTTCCACATGAGCTCACACATCTAAAGGTTAAAAACTCCAACCTGTACGGTTTTGCACAAGTAGTGCTGAGAAAGAGAGAGTAGAGCATTAAAAAAAACGAGAAAAAAAAACAGTGACAACAATTTTGATAATGGTTGAAATGACACAACAAGCTTAATGTTGCTCTCTGTATTTATTAAATACTTTGGGATGTTGGTATTTGTAGACAGAAAAGCAGTGTAGTCTTTTGACTCTGGTCATGCATTTTTCATTTAGATTTCACTTTTTTAATCATAGACTGAATCATCAATCTCTAAATATCAAATAAATCAGAAGTTAAATTGAAAATGAAAATAACCATTACAGCCCTGCTTCGTCTTGCATGGATTCAGAAACTGATAAGAGTCATTATTTCTCCAAGTATCTGTTACACACACATAAAGTGCAACATCAACCTCACCCCTTCCCTCCTCCCAGCATTTTTGCTCAGCGGTCTAACACAGTGTCTAGTGGCATGTGGGACACCCCGGTTCAATACCCCCTCCCTCACGCACTCCGCCCATCAGTCAGATTCTGGGCACAGATACCTGCTGGGAAAACCAATCTATAGCTGGACGAATGGAGGAGGAGAAGCGCGGCCAGATCAATGTACAGATATTGATACACGCAGCCATGCAAGAAGACTACACTCCTTCTGAACTCATTCTCTCTCTCACTGAAAAGATTAGGAATCAAGATGAACTGCTGAGTAAGGTTTGTGTGTGCGTGTGTGGATGACAAAAGAGACACTGTAGCAGCGTGGCAGATAGTACAGATAGAGCAGGAGAGGAGAAGGAGGGAGTGGAGATACGCAGTAGAGACACAGATTACCACCACAGAGCTCAGTAATGGTGTGAGGGGAGCACGTCAATAATAAATACCTCCCATTACAGCACGGTGGACCGCTGCTGCAGCCTGTAAAGCATGACACCCGCTGACTCCCTGATCTACCCCAAATTACCCCTGATGCTCTCACACTGAGCTTCTGTAGATGACAACATACACCGACTGCATCAAACACAGAGATAAACATCACAGCTACGCACGGATACATGCAGGAAATCAAACATGCAGCTGCAGCAATGATTTCATTTCGAGCAAAGTACAGAGGTTGAGCGTCAGGGTTTGAGACTTCTGAAGACTCCCTGTTGGGGTTTGGACTTTTTTTTTTTTTGTTGAAAGAGTCCCCTCCCCTCCATCCCCTCTCTTCACACAGAGACGAGGCTTGACATCCAGGTGTTTTATAGTATTTGTGGCTCTGATCATCCATCAAGCCGATCGATCACTCTCCCAGCAGCTTTTATTAATGATCTTGTCAGGCAGCCCGCTCTCGGGTGCAGCCGCTTGTCCAGAATGATAGATCATTAGCTAGTCTGCCTGCTATTTATTCTCTCATGACCTTGTCTCTCTCCATTGTTGAGTGGGCCGAGTTATGAGAGGTGGGACATGATAATTCGCAATTGATTCCGTTTTTTTTTCCAAACACAAAAGTTTTGTCGGGGTAAAAAATAAATCATACAGTACTCATTATGCAAAACATTTCCATGAAGTTTCGAATTAATAAACCTTGGATTATTATTATATTATTGATCGGTCATAAACTTTTTTTGTGGCTTTATTCATGAAAATTATTTTTTGTACTGCGATAATCTAATCCAATCTAAAAAAGTAACTACTACCTATAGTTACAAGATGAATTTGTGGTATTAAAAAATAAAATATGTACTCTAAAAGGTAAAGAAGTCCATTAATATCTTCCCTTAAGCTATATTTAGGTTAAGAAACTGAAGTAAATGGTACTACTGCAGTAGTGTTGTGTACACTTTTCATAGTAGAGTATAAACCGTGTAAACACAGGAGTTAATATTATTTTTGGTCATATATTGGTTTGGTAGTTCAATCTACGACACTGGTAAACAGACAGCACCATTAAAAAAGCATTCAAAGTGCTTTTACATTACATGTCACATTCCCCATGTTTCAAACATATTTATATACTGATGGCCGTGTCATGCAAGGTCCATCATCATTTCACACACACTCACACTAGGATTCAGTATCTTGAACAAGGACACTTAAATATGCCCAGGATACTTCAACATGTAGACTGTCAAAGAATCAGACTCACTCTTGGACTGAGCCACAGCTGAGGCGTTTTCCATGTTTCAACTCATCTGAAAGGTAACTATTGCACAGAGCTACCAGATTAATGTAGTGGAGTGAAAATAAAAAAGTCTCCCTCTTAAATGTATTCAAATATCCCAAGTTGTTCTTAAGTACAGTATGAGGTAAGTCAACAAAAATGTTTATATCTGCAGCAGCATTTCAGCCACTTGTGTGGCATATGCATAAACTTGCGTTATCATCACCTAGAAAAAACATGCTGCAGAACATCAACAGACAAGAAGACATACATAATTAACATAAAGCACAGAGGTACAGGAAAGGAAAAGAAAATAGGGGGAGTGATAGACAGAGAAGGAGGGAAAAAAAGGTCAACAGAGAAAAAGGCAAAGAGAAAGCAGAGAGCGAGTCAGCAGGAGTTTCACAGGAAAGAAGCCCGAGGCTGAGCCAGTGAGGTGTAAGCAGCTTCAGAATAAACATGAGCTCCATGTAAACAACAACCTGCCACTACAAGCATCGGTTACGCACCCACACAGACCTGCTGGGGTTCTGGATTCACTGATGTGTGTTTGTATATGTGTGTTCTGTATACTCAGGGTGTCCCTTGGGCTCCAGAGCCTTGCCTGTCATCCTCTCATCACTCCTCTCTCTACCAACTTACAACCTTAAAGCCTGTCATGTTGATCACGGAGCTACGGGCCCAGAGCCTTCTGTGATTGTCAAAAGTGCGCAAATGTGAATACTTGACTGTATAATTGTAGCCTGCTTTACTGTTTGTGTCTGTGAGGTACAGCTGACATGCAAGTGCTTCAGAGCACTGCTTTGAATCTAAAGGATTCCGTGATTCTGTGCTTCATTAAATCTGTTTGAAGTGACCTTCATTGATCAAATAGAAGAGGGAGAAAGGTCTTCTCTTCTTGAGTTATTCATAATGGATGGCTTTCAGTTTTAAAGCAGAGTAATGGGATGATGTAGACTTCAAATTGAGTTTGAGCAACATACTGTAGATCAATTACAAATCCTATATGCACATGTCTAAAACAGTTTGTGACCTGTGGGTATTGGCTTCATTATGTAATTGATATTGTAAATGCTAATTATAATATATCAGGTATTATGTTGTGGAGTACATGTTTAAATTGTTGTGTTAATACAGTGATTTACATCTAGCTTAGCAGAGTTTAAGGAATTTCCCCAGAGCTCAACTTCCGATGACCCTGATGAAGGCCACAAGCCGAAGCGTGTCGGTCTAATAAAGTTAATCAAGTCGATCTATATACTACAATCGCTGCTGGAGCTTTTTCACCTCCCAGAGCTAAACTTAGAATAAACTGTAAAATCTAGTTAAAAAGCACTTTCCCTTTTTGGAATGAACTCCCTGCCCATAGGTGTCTGTGAGCCCTGTTTCGAAGTTGCCTTCAACCAGGTGCATGCTGGGATATGATTCTGAATATTGGGTAGAGAAAATAAATGGATGATTGAATGAATTGGCATTCAAACAGTGTGCTGGATGTAATAAAAAAAAATCTCAGTTTGAAATGCAATCCTGTTTCAAACATTTGTTAGCTTGTGAAGGCGGCTGGTTCTTGTTATAACCGGATGTGTCCACCGTCTGAAGAGGAAGCTAAATTAAACATCAACTCGCAAGCCAGGCTTTCATTAAAGGAATCCTGTGACAAATATACAACAGGAAACGTTCAAATATGAACCCCCCCCCCCCCCCTGACATCACCTGCTTCTTTGAAACCTCTGTTGTTCTACGCAAACTCTCCATGCGTCTCCAACACGCAAACAACCACACCGGTGTCCCCCATTACCCACCCTGCAGGACCCTGGGGCCCAATAAGCAGCCATCTGCAGACAACCTCTTCCACCACGCTCCAGCAAACACAGCCAGGGAGTGTATGCACGTGCGTGTGTTCGAGAGGAAGAGAGAGGTGGATGTAGTTCAAGGACAAGAGCACTCCATCAAGCCAGAGTCTTGGGAATATCCACCAGCAATACCCACCCTCCCCCTCTGTGCACCAGGGGGGCACTGGAACCCATCCTGAGTGCCCCCCTTAAAAAAAAACAAAAAAACAAAATCACCTACACTGGAGTGTATCTGCTACAACATTCCACTTCTATGCTCTTCAGTTCTGATTTTAACCCTCCACTGCTCGTTTCAGCCTCAGCGTGGCAGCCCTGGCCTTCCTTCCTGTGGTCCTGGCTGATTCCCAGCTCTGGCGTGGGTGGTTGGGTGGGGCGGTGGAGGGGCGAGGGAGATTTGGGGGCACTGAAGCTGTCCTCTGGTGCTCCTGCAGCCCTGCCTGCTCATCCATCCTGGCCTGCCAGCCCACAGATCGATAGCTCTGCTCTCTTAATCAGGTCTCTGGTGACTGTGGGTGGACAAGTGTGTGTGTGTGTGTGTTGGTGTGTGGACAGGGGTTGTATCAGCTTGAGATTACACTTGTGTGTTTATCCAGCCCTCATTTCTCTGGCTGTTCATTACGACTGTTTATCTCAACTATATTTTACTGCTTCCTTCTTCTTTGGCTTCTACTTTATTTCCAAATCCTTTGCATATCACTTGTTCAAAACTCTTTATGCTGACTTTTTCTACATCTTCATTTATGTCACAAACCTCTCTTTTATCATCTTTCTCTAGCCAGATCTTGTTAAGGCTCCCATCTCCCTGACAGTCCTGCTTTCTATTATTTTTTTTTTCTCCTCTCAGTGCCTTTTTCTTTCATCTCTTCATGCACTCTCTGCCTGTTCTGGCAGCATGCCAAAGCTCATTCAGAAAGAAGCTCCAAGTCAAGTTGGGCCCGGTGTTGCTGCTATCTGTTTTGACTTGTGATGAGTACAGAGGAGGCGAAGTATTGGAGAAAAGGAAATGAGAAAAGGATGAGAGGTGAGAAGAGCGAGAGGGTTAGTCAGATGGAGTGCGGGGCATCCAGCTGTGCTGTTCGTGCATTGCTAGAGAATCCGCCTTCAGGCTCTCATCACACCTGTGTAACCACAGCTGCACAGACACACACACCCATACACACAGATTTACATAGAGTTTAACAACACTGTTTATGAGAAATAGCAAACAGAAAATAACTACAAAACTCTACAATTTATCGAAATTAAACTTTTTAATTTTCAGATAATCTGTTATTTCAAGTGCATCACAGTTTATAAAACGCTGAGGACCTAATATTAACAGTGTTTAAATACTGATCACATTTTTAACTTCATCCTTGCTCCTCTTCTACCAACACATTGTCTCTTTTATTTGCTGTTGGTGTAATTAAGTATGGTTCATTATAATGTTCATATCACTCAACCATTAAAATTATCATAGGAACATCACCATTTTCATCCCCCCAAAAAAACATCATCAAAGAGTCTACTAGTGGGTGTACTCAAAGTGCTTTTTCGTGTTTCAGGTACTGTGTTTCAGCACCTTTTTTGCATTGGCAGAATATCCTGTTCATGGAAGTGACATATAGCTTCAGTTCTTTAACCAGGAAACCAGCATGTTGTCATCGATGTCGGTGAAAGTCCAGTCATGGGAAGAAGTGTCGCAGGAGGTCCTTCTTGTTGACCTTGCCCATCTGATTCCTAGGCAGCTCTTCCACCAGCAGCAGGCCTGTGGGGATGGTGTAGGGGGCCATGTGCGCTCTGCAATAAACACGGATGTTAATGCACTGAAGAATGCTTACTGCAGAGAGGAAGATAAACACAGACTCAACACAGACAGTTATGCACAAGGACACACACACACACACACACAACACTGATCTATGTGCACACATGGAAAGGAACACGCACACATATGCACCAACAAAAAGGAAAAACAAAACAGAAAACAATTGCAAAACAAAGGCTAGCCCTGTGGCAGAGTAGTGGAGATAAGGAAAGAAATGTCCTTCATACACGCTGCAGCTCTCCTCTCTAATACCCACAATTCGCCTTCCAGACACAGACAATTCCCTTCATACAAAACAATATAATCACTGTGAGATGAAATAAAAAAAAACAAATAATGAAAGGGAAAAACAGAAGGCTGCGATAATTAAAAGTGTTTTATTTTTTCCGTTTTGGGTGCATGGTTGTTACGTCAAGTCTTGAAGCCTGAAGCATTTCTATTATCTTCTAACCTAGTTTGTTTGTTTGTGTCTGCGACTGTGTGTGTGTGTGTGTGTTTGTTGTGTGCATGTTCCTGTGTGGTTGCGAGTAAGCATAATGACTCATACTGCTGCCATCAAGCTCTCCTTTCAGCAGATGTCTCTGTCTCTCCATCTCTCAGAGCCAGTAAGTAAAGTGTGAGCGAGTACATGTGCGTACATACACCATCACTGTAATGGAGCTTGCTCGTGTCACCAATTTCTCTAGGGCAGTCTGTGTGTGTGTGTGTGTGTGTGTGTGTGTGTGTGTGTGTCTGTGTTTGTGTGTGCATGAGCATGTGTGTTGAAGGCAGTGCGGGGTGCAGAGGGTGTGATAGAGATTCAGACTGACAGCTGAAGCTAGGGCACTGAAGAGTGAGCATTCATCTACTTGTTTATGTCTCATTTTATCTCCCTCTCTCTCCCCTACAACCCGGCCTAAGCAGTAGGCTGTGTGCTGGCACTGCCTGTCTGCTGGCAGCACCCCTGGCACTGTGTGTGAAAGAGTGTATGTGTGTGTTTGTGTCTGTGTGAGCAAGTGTGTGTTAACCCAGGTCACAGGCTGCAGCAGTAATCCACCATGCTGGACCAGCAGGCCACAGCAGTAGGATCTAACGCCCCCACACCATATGGAGCCCACAGCCTTGAAACACACACACACACACACACACACACACACACACACACACACACACACACACACACACACACACACACACACACACACACACACACACACACACACACACACACACACACACACACACACACACACACACACACACACACACACATGGAAACACAGACTATCCACTCACAGAATAAAAAAGATGTGAATAAATGATACTGGTGGGAAGAAGAATAGTGTGAAAGACAAAAGCAGATGGTAGAAAATGTGGACTAATGTGATAGGCAAATTCAGTGTTGGGGGGGCGAGAAAAGGAAGAGGAAAATAATACAAAAGAGCAGTGTTTGTGTTTAGTTTTTTTGCCAATCCACAGCATAGGGACGTACGTTATATTTCATGACAAACTTTCAAAAGCCAGTTCTGACATTTGGAAAAGGGAAGGGGAAAAATGATAGTACCAAAGACAAAGTCCTACATAACAATAATTTGTCTTTTTTTTCCCTCCCCATATCCCTCGATTTTATCATTCGTTCAGCTCCCCTCATTAGTCGTCTTTGTCCTCTCTTTCTCTCACATCCCTTCCTATTGATCTGAGGTCCTCAGGTCCGGTCACTGGGGAAATGTGAGCTGAACTGCTCGGAGAGAGCTGCAGAGTTTGCATTAGAAGCCTTTCATTTGTTTACCACCAAACTGACAAAGAGCTGTAGAAGTTTTGTCCTTGAATCAGCATCATAAGATAAAACCTAGACAGGGTCAGTGGCTGTGGATCAGTTGGTAGAGTTGGTTGTCTCTCAACCGGAAGGTCGAGGGTTCGATCCTCACCTCCTGAAGCTACATGTCCGATGTGTCCTTGTGCAAGACACTTAACCCCAAATTGCTCCCGTTTCGGCGTGTGAATGTGTATAAATGGGATTAATTACTACTGATGGTCACTCTACACAGCAACATCCACCATCAGTGTATGAATGGGTGTGAATGGGTAGGTGTGACATGCAGTATAAGAGCATTTTGAGTAGTCAGAAGAATAGAAAAGCGCTTTACAAGCTCAAGTCCATTTACCATAAACTTTGAAGAATAGGGGATTATTTTGTGTTTCAGTGAAACATTTTGTCCTCCCTGAAGCGTACGATCAACAGCTAAAACAAACGATAACATTCCTGCAGATACTAACTCATTCTCTACAATCACTGCGTTAACAAAGCTTCATTCTTAAAGTAAACATACTCACAGTAACAGTGTTATTTCCTCCTAACTATCAGGCAGTGACTTTAAAAGAGAACATGATCTGGATAAAAGTCTCAGTACCTTGCCCAGATCTTCAGCTCTGGCAGATTCATGCTCCGTCCCTTCTTCAGCTGAACCACAGCGGTGACTTTCTGACCCCAAGTGGCATCAGGGGCCCCGATCACAGCAACATCTGCAAGGGACAATAAAACACAAGACATATTACAAGATTATAATCTTAATCCAATGATTTGGATTAAAAGTGCTCAATGGTATGTTTAATTACAGGGTGTTTACATGCAAAAAGAAGTTGCAGATGTCCTTAAACCAAATGGACCTTTATTTTAGGGGACAGGCAAGAACATCATAAAAACTCTGTTGAGCTCCATTGTTGTAATGCATGGTCATAAATTAGAGAATTACATACAATATAAAAGAGGCTGAGGTGTTGACCTACTATTACAATGTGAATGCTCTCCAGTTCTATCATAACAGAATTATTCCTGGTCCATTTTACAGCCAAACAGCAACAGAGCATTATAACCCCACTCTGCTTACAGTCTACACCTGTACGTATCTCTTACCTGTGATGTCTGGATGAGCGAGCAGGTGACGCTCCACCTCGAGGGCACTGATCTTGTAGCCACCGCTCTTGATGATGTCAACACTGGTGCGACCCATGATCCAATACACACCGTCTTTGTAGACTGCTGTGTCTCCTGTAAGACATATCAGCACAGAGAGACATAAGACGAAATAAGAAAATGTCATGGCCCATATATTTTGGGAGTATTGTCTTCGAAAAGCAGGTCAGAGAAATTCATGACTTTGAGCAAAATGCTATCATCTCCTTGTTAAGCCTGGCTTCAGGATATATAAGTGTAAAGAATCTTAATAGATATTCTTTTCTGTAATCTAAAGCATGCGTCACGCAGAGAGGAAAAAACATAAAAAACAAGTTTGTCTGAAGAAATGGCCGGGGAGATGCAGACAACATGGATGGTCTGTTCTTCAGCGAGAGCTGGAGGTAAGATTTGTGCATTTTAGCTTTAATGCCTGTTAACAATAGCATGCTGCAGCACCAACATGCAGTGGTGACCATTTACTTTTTTGAAGTTACACTAATGGTCCCAATTCAAAAGCGTTTCAGCATTTTCAGTTAATGCCAAAGCTTGTGAATTTTCTTTCAATGCTTGAGGCAGTTTCTAAACTGAACTTGCCACAAGACAACTAAATCTTCTGGCAGTCGTTTTACCCAAAATACTTTTTGAGAAGGTGGGAACATTTAAGTGAATATTGATTAAGCTGAAAATAAAAAACAGCTGAAATGATTTTATTTCAAGTCATAATGAAGGGTGAGTAAACTTGAAAAGTGTGTTTTGTGTGTGTGTATGTGTGTCTGTGTGTGTGTGTTGAGCGAGGGGGGGGGGGGGGGGGGAGTGCTATGGATGAATGATTGTTTAAGCCCCCCCCCCCCCCCCCCCACACACACACACACATCATCCTCTAGACACACACCCTCCACACAAACACACATAGGTGTCTGGGGAACAGGTGTGGGGGAGGATGAGTACAGTATGTGGGACGAGGGGCTCAGCTGGGCCGGGGGATGACAAGCAGAGGAAATGGGTCAGTATGGATGAGTGGAGAGAGACGAAGGGGGAGAAAAATGGACAGAGGAGGGAAGGAGCGCAGAGGAGAAAAGACGGAACAGGATGGTGTCCTTTTGGTCGGATTATTACAGGTGGTGCGTCCACAGCTGTGGCCGAGGAGGCATTGGGGGTGTGTGTGTGTGTGTGTGTGTGTGAGAGAGAGAGACTATGATGAGGTTAAGCAGGTGCTGTAGTTAAGGTTGGATGGTTGAATGGAGGTGGTGGTGTGGGAGGTCAGCAAAGGTCAGGGTTAGGTGTAGCAGTACAGTACCACACTGGGAGTTTTAAAGCTTAGAGTATTTTTTTTTAGCAGTAGCCTCGTAATAACCATTTAATTTGCTGGTAGACTGACTTTGTTTCCTATGGACGGGGACAGACTGGCCATTTCCCTGAGGCAAGAGTTTATGCTAAGCTAACTGGCTACATTCCAAATGGGATGATTTTAGACTTTATCAATCATCTCATTGAAAACTCAGGGAAAAGGCGCTTAAGGGTGAAATGCTCTTTTATTTCTTGGTAGAAGTTTGCACTTGGTAACTTTAGAATCAGCATTCCTCTTGCTAGGAAACATTTCCATCAAGTTTGTTTTTTTGCTTTCATAGACACTAAAATAAGTAACGGTCTACACCTGAAATATGGAATTAAAACAGAAATGAAGTGTCCCTGTTTTACCTTAAATATACATGAAGCATATGAAGGGAAGGATTTGATTTTTGATTTTGGTCTGATTTCTCTGCCATCTTCCATCTGTTCTCTACTTCATCATTTCATCTAATTTGTTCTCTACTCTAACCCTGTATCCCTCCATCCATCTTACATTTTCTTCAGTTCCCACTACTCCAGTGTCAGCCAAACACCCACAACTACGTTTTCTCCTGTTTCCGTCTCTCTCCACCATCTTCCCATCTTCTTCTTCTTTCCCCTTTTGCCTCTCCGCTTCAGCATCAATAGAGGGCCCATCTGTTCCCATACATCACGCACTTCATTTCAGTTTATTAGCTGGGATAAATCATAAATATTTCATTATACATCACGGGCGGCTGTCGCCTGCACACCGACAATTTATCACCGCTGCCCTCTCTGCCGGCTTGCCACGGCGGCTATAAGCTTTCCAGTCTATTAAACAAGATTGATACAGTGTGTAAATTTAGATATTGGGAATTTCTTCACAGACCACTGCTCCGCACTGATAGGCCAGGGTAAGAGGGGAAAGGGAGAGGGAGGATGGAGCGAGAGGAGGAGGGAGGGAGAGGGATGGGTTTTAACACTACTAACAGGGTAGTTACTGATTCCTCTATTCTCGTCCTCTTTTGGGAAAAGAGAACAAAAAAAGTGTTACATGCACATGATAAGCTGTTAGTGTGTCCTGTAAGTGTATGCATTAGCCGAAACAAATACAATAAAATACAACACTTTTGCCGCAGATGTTCAAGTGCAAAGAAAGGGAATGGCATTAATGAAGCAACATGTGCCAAAGGGGTTGAAAAGAAAAACTCAAGACAACATACTTGGAATGAGTTTGAAGTACTTGTACATGACTGTTTGACCTTGTCTCTTTGAGGAGAAGGAAATAACGAGGGATAGAACAGCACGTTTGGAGAGAGGCACATGAGGGAATAGCGATTGGAGAACACAGACTGATAAAAGAGGAAAGAAGGGCGGGAGAGAGATTGCTGCAAACTGTGTTACTGGGACGCACACTCACAAGCTTGCACAAATACATAGTGTATGTACACTAACAGCACATGAATACACAAACACACATGCACACACACAAACAGACAGACACACACACATACACACACACACACCACTTCAGACATCAGAGACTCTGCCATTATGTGTTATGGCGTCGGAGGCAGATATGGCCGAATGGCTTTCTTAATTAAAACGATAAGAAGCCTAATTGCACTGGGCTTTCATCTCATTCAGAGGCATTAAAGAAAGTGAAGGCACACAGTGTGAAAAAATAAAGAAATAAAAACAGATCAAGACTTCAACTGGAGGGTGGAGGGCAGAAAACTTCCATAATGTCTTTCAGAAAACAAGAAAACCACATTAGTTGGCTCTGCAGCAAAGTTCATTATGTTGCAGCATAATTGAAATTCCCTGAAAAATTAACACTCAATTATTTTAAGCTATTCATTATCATTTCTGACCAGGAAAACAATTGCAACATTGTGCAGGGAAGTGTGTTATCACTATATATATTTTTTTTAATTCCAGCTATGGTAAAGAGTATTTTTTCACAGAGCAGAAACACAAATTGCTTCTGAAACAATTCCCGCTCTAGTGTGACATTTTAACAGAACTCTTGTTATGGCCTCTGTTCCTGTTGTCGTTTTTTTCAAGAAAGTCTACATTGGTGTTATTTTTGACTGATTTCATTGTGAGGAAATATGAAATTAAACAAACTAGAGGGAAAAAAAATGGAGAATTATAACATTTATAAAATTGGAAGTTAGCATAACACAGTTAGACAAAAAGAACACAATTTAGATTATACCAAGTCTACAACAGATACATGTAAAATAATATAGAATTAGACTAGTAGGTTTTATCCTACTGTCTGAATCAGACTGGTGTCTCTTTTTCCATCACACAAACTGCTTGCCTGTGGCAGGGGAGCATCATGGGGGCTGCACAGTGTTTGTGACATCCATGTTTCCTCATTAAATATGATTGAAGAATTGACAAGATAAATAAAAAGCCATGGGATATTTTCAATGCTTTTTCAAAAAATCATTCATGTCTGTCTTTATGTCCTGCAGTCCTCTTAAATTTGTCTTATTATAGGGTGCCTTGACCCAAAAAAAATGTACCGGTAAGCTACACAACTATTCAAAAGACAGACACACACATACGTAGTCCAGAAATGTTGCTTTGTTTGGATAACGTGCAAAAGAAAAGGTCAGAGAGTGACATATGACAAAGGCCAACATCACAAAAACACTTCAGCCTTTCTGCCACAGGCATGGCTGCTGGAGGTGTCGCGAAGGAGAGAGGAAACTAAAAACCACAAAAACAGTTTTTGTGGAGGTGATAGAAGTCGTCTATTAGCCTGTCAGAACTTTCCAGCAATACAACAGAATTCTGCAGCTGCTGAAATAGACAGAAATACCTGTTATACGAGTGTCTGGAATTGAATGGGATCTGAGTGTGACCTTGATCTAAGTACCATAGTTGTTTTGTGTGTGTGTGTGTGTGTGTGTGTGTGTGTGTGTGTGTGTGTGTGTGTGTGTGTGTGTGTGTTTTGAACAACCCACTCCACCCTGGAGATATGGCCGGCATGTATCCTCCTGTAAAGTGCACTTTGAGAGATAAAATGAAAACATGTCCACTTCCACATTATATTCTCATCCTGTTTCTGACTTTCTGCACCCTCAAACTCAGACAGACTAACAGTTTTAAAAAGAGAGAACAAATGTTTTCATCCATGGACAGAGTTTGGCTAAAAGAAATACAATTCCATGCGCTCAAAGTAGGATGGAAGTTTTACATGTATGTGTGTGTGTTTCTACATTATAGAAATGCATATCTCACGTGCTCCATCCCAACATGTCTGTCATTTCATTATCATTAAAGCGATCCCTTTCGTAGCTTTAATCTTTTATTCTGAGCCTCTTTAGTCCTTTTTGTTTCGGTTTGTGAAAGATGAAGTTCTAACTTTTTTCTTAGAAACTACTGTTTTGTGAAATCTGTCTTTAAAACCTCCTTTTCTTTTACAGCGTTTGATAAGAGGTGGGAAAAAATTGTTTTATGTAAAAATCAACATTCTTATCTTCTGAGATTTTAAATAGCATTATAGATTCATAACTTCCAAAAATCTTTTTTTTTTTTTTTTTTGGCTAATCAGTAACTCCCTGCTAAGCGCTAAGGCTAGCTCTTTAACTCAACAGAATGCCAAATAGAGCAACAAGAAATTCAGCCAGTCTCACAGATGACTGGAGTAGATCCTGAAGTATGTACTAATTCATAAATAGACCTTGAATCATGAATCCAGAATCGTTTTGAATCAAATATAGATTCTGAATTGAATCGTGACCCCAAGAATGGAAGTCGAATCGTGAGACACCCAAAGATTCCCAGCCCTAGCGTTTGACAGAATATAGAATTATTTACTGATAAATGAACAAATGTAGTTTTTTAAAAGTCTGAAGTAAATTTCTGAGTCAAGATGTTGCTACTTCTTCCTGTCATCATCTGTTGTCTGTTAAATGATTTGGCTTTTTATTACAACGTTTTCACTTTCTGGTCCCCGTTTTTTTTTTTTTTAAAGTTAAACAAATGCAACAACAAACTCCTTAAAAACACCTGAAAGACATTTTTCAGAGTTTTCCATAAGTGTCAGCTGTGTCACGTCGTTGTTGTTTTTTAGCATGAATGATTTAACTTGACGGAGGACTTTGGTCAGCAATGAGTTTGAGTTAGAGGCAGCTGAGCTCACTGCTCTGACAAAGGGCTTCAGGAAAACACAGATTTCAACATGAACCTGTTTTATTCAATGTTTCACCAATTTCATTTATGGAGGCACATACAGTATGTTTTGGAGATGATGAGACCTCTATGAATAATTTGCTTCCAGTCTGTGCCTCATGAACTACAGTATGTACAACTGAAGTGTTGTTTTGAGACTCTGTGAGGTTTACAGCCTGACATGCATTTCTCTTGCATACGTACAGTATATGTACAATTAATGACAGCTGAGCTTATAAGAGCAAAAATGCTAATTTTCAACCACAGATTTTTTGAAAACGGGGTCAGCTCGACTGTTTTTAAAGGGCAGCACAAAACAAAACAGAAAATAAACTTAAAGAAATGACAAGAGTCAGTTGTTTGTACTTAAAGTATACATTCAAAAATACATTCACACATTTTTAGTTCTCTTTAACCTGCTACTGCTATCCTGCCTTCACAATCAAAAACCCTTCACCAGAGCACTTCTTAGGTCAAACCAGTTTTAGTTGTTAAGATAAGTGCCTCAAAGCTACACTGTACTTCTCTGTAAAGTGTCTCTGCGGACACCACCAAATAACGAAACAAAGTTTTGAATTGTTTTAAGAACGACCTATCATCCAGATAAACTCGGACATCGTTTTTTGCCCTCAGGAAAGTTGACATTTAGAGACACAATTTGACAGACATGTCGTGTTTGTACATGTCTCCGCACTAGAATGGCTGAAGTGCTTAAAGTGAAGCCAGCGAATTGTCTCTCTCCTGCAAGAATGCACAAGTGGCGTCACAGTCTTTCACCAGTGCAGGTTAAAGCTGAGTGCCCTCCATCACTGAGGAGAGGAGAGTCTTATCTGCACAGGGCCGAGGAGAGGTCTTGGTGTGAGTCATGCCTCTTCTCACTGTGACTGTAAACACTTAGCATATATGAATATTAATGCTCCACATTAAAGCCCCGATGACTAGATGGAGGAGTTAATGAGGATAAATAACAGACAGCCAAGCAGTGAAATCTCAGCTCTGACATTATTTATCATCCTTAACTTTTGTCACAGCTCCTTTTTTAGCAATTAATATCGTACAAGAAAGCACTTTGCACTTGGATGAGTGATCTAATTTGTTTAATATAAAGCAATTAAAGTAGCTTGAATTGCTTTGTGTTAATGTTACTGATTATATTCCTTGCCGGGTTGCCTCTCAAGCAGCAGATAACAAGCTGAACTTGAGGATTGATGTCTGTCTCAGATCTGCCATGTTCATCAAGCAAGCTGCTTAACAGCAGTTTACATGCTCCCCCCTCTCTGCACTGAATCACACAAATCTGATAGCCTGATCGACAAAGCGACTTCGGGAAACAACAACGGTAGAACAAAGCAGATTTCATAGTTCAGATCAGTTTTTGATTTTTTTGTACTTTCTTGTTTGTACTTTCATTTTTGTAATTTCCTTCTTTTTTCTTTTTTTTTCTTTTTTACCAGAAAAGATAAATAAATATTGGGAGGAAAAAATAAAATCCATCCACAAATCAAGAAACGGCTGATTCAGACCCGCTGGTGTCATTCCAGAATTTAGTTTAACACCATCATAATCTTAAATTAGATTATTAATCAATTTAAGATTATGAAGGTGTTGAACTAAAATCTGTAAATACAGGACCCCTCCCCCCTTCTTTTTGTGTGCCTTTTGTGCAGAAAATAAAAATTCAGAGAAAGGTGATTCAACAGCTGGTGCCCTCCTGGAGTTTTGTTTCTCACATGACAGTGTTTTTACTTCATTTACCTGTGACTGGTGTTAGTAAAACTAGGACCACAGCATGTTGCCACCTTGTAAATGTAAATGCTTCAGGGATGTCTGGTCCGAACAAAGGACCACACAAAGGACCAGCTTCATGCAGGGTGGTTGGGATGTTGGTGAATCCCACAGGGAGCTCTGACATTGGAGTCAGGAGGACACAACGGGACTGAGGGTGAAGTCTGACATTGGGAGTGCAGAGAGGGAAGGGATGGAGGCAGGGAAGAACAAGAGCACAGCTGGGAGCTAAAAGCATTGTACAAATGACGAGTGATGGCTCTGCAGGATATGAGCCACATTCTGTCTGTCTTTCTGTGGAGGATTTACCCTGAAGCCCTGAGGCTCACCTTTTACTGCTGGGGTTACATCTCTCACAGTCACACACAATTGTAGACACACGGAGAAGCATGCTTCAACAAAAGGTTTTACATATACATTAAATGTGTTTTAACACTGAAACTCTGTAGGACTAATGTCTTTTCAAGACTGAAATACCTAAAGGTTCAACATGCAACATGCAGTTTGTTAAGAAGACTGACAGGTGTATTCTGAGATATTTCTGAAAATATAGGAGCAAAAACAAAATTTACACCTGAAACACATTTGTCTTTTCTGTATTAACTTTGCTCATGTAGGAAGATTTTGTAGGAATGAGCCAATAAAAAGTATAAGCTTAAACACCAACAATTTGAAATCCCCTTGTCAACTTTTCCTTCAAGTTCTATCAATAAATTATTTAACTTTAGATAAGACAGGGTTAATAGTCAGACCCCAAACACAATTTCCTCTACACTGCCTGCTAAAAACCAAGCCTTCATTATTTATCACTCAAATGCAAAATTTGAGAAATGGCTAATGCCCGAGCTTCCCTCTCGTCCCACAAGTCCTTATTAATTTATGTGTTCATACATTTATTTATGGTTTATTTCAGAACATCTTAATCCATTCTGGGACTCTGGGGCTCTCTTTGTTGACACTGACTCTAAACCCAAATCTACTGCACCACTTTAAGTTTCTCTCTTTCTTTTCTCTTCACTCTGTTTGCCCTGACTTTTTGTATTTACATGTGTACATCGAATCCAACAACAGAAGGACTCACAGTGCTGTCAACATGAGCTGCACTTAAACTGTTGCTGTGGACAGCAGACAGACTGTACAGCAGAATGAGCACAATAAAGAAGGGTTAAAAAAAGGAGAGAGGGGATCAATGTGCTCAGAGATGTTTGTGAAGATGAGAGGAAAGAAAGAGGGCGCACTCAGGAGAAGGTGACAGCTTCCCTATAGAGCTGCCAGTCATGCTACACAGCAGCAGCTCGCACAAGAGAAGACACCTCGACTTATTGATCTAAACTCTCACACTCCTTCTTCACTTCTTACCCTCCACTTTTTGTTCAGTTTCCCCTTCCTATAAACCTGTCAGGCTCCAATATCTGCTTCATTTTATTCTCAGACTTCAGCTTCCACACTAAAGTACAATTGACTTTAACCATTTTCAATTTATTTCACTTCACTACAGTTATGATGACTGACGTAACTATTGTAAATCGAGCATCAACGCAGTAACCTGATCTGCTTAATTTAATCTGGATTTGTACAACAAGACGTTTACATGCATTTCTCCAATAATAAAAACATTTTCATCCACCTGCGATGATGCAAATTTTAAACTATAGCGATAAAGAACATAAATGTCGGGACTGAAAGAAGACTGAAAAATGGTTTTGCTTGGCCTTGGGTGAAGCTTGATGCATTCATTTAAAATAAAACGAGACAAAATAATGTAGAAAATATAAAAGTATTAAATACATAAATGATGTACATTTTGGAAGTTCAGGATGGGCTGTTTTGAATTCATGGTGCATTCATACGTCTTCCATTTATGCATTGGTTCAGTGGTTTCTGACTGAAAACCAGCAATTGTTAAATTGATGCACCAAACCTTTTTTCTGCAAATAACATAGTTGATGGGGAAATACATTCATTTTTATTTTCTGGAAATGAACTCTCCGAAAATTCAATACAGGCCATAAAGATTGGAGCCATGAAGAAGACTATGTAGAAGCTCAATGCTTATATGTTGCAGAAGTCTGGCTTGTAAGGCTAAAACATAAACATACTGTATGAATGAAAGACATATGTCATATATGGGGGGGGGACTGACAGAAATGATTAACTTCAAAATCAGGAACTTTAACATTTTGACTAAACCTGGTAGCCAGCTATACAGTATTGGGGGAGATAAGAGGAGAAATAATTCAGAACATGTTAGCCTTGAAATGACCCACTGAGGTCAAGTATGTGAATTCCTAATACACGTCGTGTATCGTTGTGTATTGTTTTTGTGTTAAAAAATATTTGTAAAATGTATCATAGCCAGAACAAAAAAAACAAAAAAAACAAAGTACATCTTAGTCAGATCCTTGAAAAGCAGTCTGGTGCTGAACATGATTCATTTTTCCTCCCTGACCTGAAGGTCAAATCCTATAGGTTGGAGAAAAGGTGAGATGGAGAAAGCGCTGTGAGGTGACGAGGGATCAGCCGAGAGTTAACAAGTCAGAGATGGAGTGAAGATGACACACAGTGATAGAGAGAAAGGTGGAGTGTGAAACTGGCAGCAGGTGTGAGAGTAAAAAAAAGGTAACAGTGTGAGAGGGGAGGTGGATGCTAAGAGTGGGTTAAGTGCAAGAAGTCTCCTTCTAACACCCCCCCACCCCCACCCCCACTGAGAGACTTAGTATAGACATGGCACGAGTCTGTGTGGATAGTTTGACAATACCAACACTTCAACTTTGATATTGAGAGAGTGTCAGTCACTAAACTAAGATAGACATCTCAAAAACATCCCTGAACCTCAGCTGCTGTTGCTACTGCGATTAGTTAACTTTTGTTTTTAACTAACTAATTGTTTTTTTTAATTGTGGTGTTAAAAAAAAGGGATCAGTGCAGCAAGATGTATGGTCTCTGTCTTTCCATACATTCTATTTCAATGTCAACACATTTCACCCTCGATACCTTCAACGAGACCATTCTGAGGGTTGTTGTTTTTTTAAGGAGCGGCTAATATAGCCTCGAGCACAGATGAGAATTAGGCCACGGAGGTTTGTTAGCTCTCATATTCAACATTATAGATTTTTATTCTTTGAATTATTTCTAACTTGTAGTCTTCAGATGTCACATCACATGTCTTGCACCTCTTCTGGAACAATTACTTTTTAATTTACCGAGTAGTGTTCCTACCCTGTAAACAGACCTTAATGGGTAAAATCAGTGAAGTTCAGTCATACAATCTTCAACTTTTAAATCAAATAACCAGATAAGTTCTAACTGAGTTTGTTATCAGTCAAACTGATGACTCAACCATGAGAGTTGAGCTTTCAGAGTGCTTTAACAGCTGCCTAATAATTTGTAAGCAAAAAAATAAAGAGAACCTTTACGTCTGGAAGCTGTGATGCCCCAAATACTCCACTCGCTTCACATATCTAAATATAAATTGTGTGTGTGTGTGTGTGTGTGTGTGTGTGTGTGTGTTTAAGTTGGCATTAGGGAACACAGGCAGGTGGGTGAGCAGGGAAAGTGTTTGAAAGCTTCCTATAGAGTAGTCCACTGGGTGTGTGTGTATTTATGTGTGTATGTATACGTGTGTGTGTGTGTGTGTGTGTGTGTGTGTGTGTGTGTGTGTGTGTGTGGCTTGAGGGAGCTGTCTGTGGGGAGCTGATTGCACGGGCTCTCATTATGTGGCCGGTGGCTGTAATGGAGTGTGACAGCAGCGTGCTGTGCTCTGGATCTCTGTCCTTCCAGCCTGCAAAGCCAATTAAACACACTCTGCCCTGGTCTCCCACTGCCTCACCCTGCCTTGCTCTCCATCACTTGTGCCTTCCTTGCCTTCCTTTTTACCCCTCTTCCCTATACCCCCTTCACCATCACCATCCCCAGCTCTATACTTCCCCCTCATCTGTCCTCACTCTCTCTGGGTCCTTACGTGCCCTCCTTTATGGCAGACTCTTTTAACCCCCTCTAACACCACATTTCCAAGCTCAAAGCCCTCAAGTGTTTGCTTCTGGCCCTTATCTCCTGTTGTCTACATGACAATTAAAAAGCTCCTACTGCATCTGCCCCCCTCCTACCCCCCTGAACCGCCACCCCAAGTCAACCCTGTCTCCCTGTGGCATTGCAGTAAAGCATAGATCCTTTGGGAGGGGGGTAAAAAGAAAAGTGCTGGGCTGCAGGGAGCAAGAGAGAGTCTGATGACAGCACACACACACACACACACACACACATACCTACACACACTCAAGAAGGAGGGAGAGAGAGAAAGGAAGATGAGCGAGGGAGCAATACTTGGTTTCTCAAGACCCAGAGCAGTCACAACCACTTAAGAGGAAAAATGCCCTGCAGCACCAAAAACACACGTAGTCCATTTATCACTCCCTCATAGTCCCCCAAAATGTGCACACACACACTAACCGTACACACATACCGCTACTCTACTTCCATGTGTGTGTGTGTGTGTGTGTGAGAGTGTGTGTGTGAGTGTGTGTGAGTGTGTGTGTGTGTGTGAGTGTGCTTTCTTGACGGAACTCCTGGTTTTAAAGCGTTTATAAATCGAGCCGTAAAAGTGCAGTTCGCAGCAGAGATGAAAACTCTTTTGACATGTTTCCTGCTCCTGTGAATCCTTCTGACAGTTTGACCCATGTAGATGCAATTAAGTGGCAGAATGCACTCCCTCCAGGGGGATGCGTGTGAATGTGTGGGTGCATGTACAGTGTTGAGGTGTGAGTTAAGAGACAAAGAAAAAAGGGAGAGGAGGAGTTTGGCACCTGTTTTGAACCAGCCGTCAGCAGTGAAAGACTCTCTGGTCGCTTCAGGTTTGTTCCAGTACTCCTTAAAAACCGACGGACCTCGGACCAGGAGCTCCCCTTCTTTGCCCTCCAGACCCGGACGTACCTGCAATTAATTCAACGAGGAAGATTGAAGAGACCACGATAGACATTTTGATTAAATATAATCCATTTAAATATGAAAGATAATCCCCTTAATATCGAGTCATGCACTAATTAACAACAGCAAGATAAACATGCTTAACTGGATGAATTGAAGAATCATTTAGTTCAAATGCATTTTTGTATACACACACACTATATATATATATATATATATATATATTCCTATTTTCGGGCTCCACATACTGCTTATATCTATGTTTTTTAACTTCATTATTACCTGAGTCTCTCTGTGATTGCCCTCCACAATTGTAGTGTTGTTTGTGTTACTCATGACAATCTGGACTTCCACACCAGGAAGTGGGAACCCAACAGCCCCTGTGAAACACATCAAGCACAAACACAAACATAAAACAAGGGGAAAGAGTGCATTGGAAGCAATACGGGAAGTATTTTTGTCCCCTTTAGAAGAAGTTGAACATTTATAAGGGCAATAAATGCCGGAGTGATTGTCATGAACCTTCAGTTCAGTATTTCTACCTCAACAGGAAATGGGCTTTAACCTCTGTCTGCAGGGCATAACTGGTCACTTAATGGTTTGCTGAGCTTGTAAAACACCAAACTGAAAGCCATTCGTCTCAGTCCCCAGTCAGCTTACTTGGACAGTGATGGGGATTTCTTTGGCAATGCCTGATGCAGCTGTTTTTCGCTCTCCGATATGAAGTAAACTCCTCATGGAGGAGCTGTTTTTCGGACCGTTCTCGTGATATCAAGTCAGCCACACGTTCACCATATTGTGATCTATCCATTATTGTCAGTGTCTCTCCTTAAAACGACACTCGACCGCATCATCTGTAGCATTACGTCAACCAAACCGTCACGGTAACAACCTCCTTCATAAACACACTTTACCAATAAAAACTCCATTCAGCTCCAAAACCACTCACTGAAATAACAGCCGCTACTTTACACCTGTTGAAAGCTGTTTCTTCAGTCACAGTCCTGAATGCACAGCAGAACTACTGCTGAGTGCTTGACAAGGCCTTCTATTTCAGCACAGTTGCATCAAATTTTAATACATGAGCCGACAAATTGTGAAATACAATAAGTGACCGAGTGTAAAAAAAAAAAAAAAAGACTATGGGGCTGTACCTCACGTTGAGCACCAGGATGTTTAAGTGAAACTATTAATAAGAAATGTGTTAAGAAATGTGTTACACTTTGAAACATTCCCACCTGTTCTGACAACATCTGCAGCCTCTATCTTTGTGTGTGTGCAAGTGTGACCTCCTGAGTTAAGTCATTATTGCAGAGAGTGCACAGAGAAGGTGCCAGTGATTCTTTTTTTGTGTGTGTGTGTGCATATGTGCGTGTCTGCCTTAAAGGCTCTTGTGTCATTTCACAGACCACTGCTCTCCCAATAAAGAGCATGTCAGGTCCTGATTAAAGAGTGATTCTCTCACTTCATATTGATCTAATCCACTTCAGTCCTGATTGGCGATGTCTCTAACACACTCTCTATCATTTGCACTCAGTCTAGCAGCGGGGGAAAAAAAAAAACCCAACTGAGCAGAGAAAAAAATCAGGCTGTTTCTCAGCAGAGAAGCAGGATAACAACCAAGCTGCAGTCAGAAGGTGAGAAAAGCAGAAAGTAGACGAGTTATAGTGATCATTCTGACCTGCTGTAGACAGGGTGAACAAGGTTAAGTGAGACCTAAAGAACAAGGTTTGTGCTGTATCTTATTTTCATTAAAGTCACAGAGTGGAGGACAGAGTGGATCAGGATATTAAATGTAAGATAGAAACTGCATGTCTAACAGTGGAAAAGCTTGAAAACTTATTTTATCCTTAAAGGTATAATACGCAACATTTTAAACATTTGTATAGCATATATCAAATCTAGCCTAACTAAATGTATCAAAAAGAAATTATTTTCAAAAATTGAAACTCCCTCTGGGCTTGTTGTCTTCAGCTCTGTGTTCAAACCGATGGGATGGCGTCTCCGTCAGCTTGTTTAAGTTTTGCTCAGAGGCTCAAACATGTTTCGTTCATGTGAATTCTCCCTGTCCAACCATTAGCTCTACCCGTCCACTCAGGGACGCTGTTTGTAATGGCCCAATGGCAGAGTACTGTCGTAAGTGTACAATATTTACTGTATGTATAAAATACAAAATCAACTCTGGGCAGCATATCTAAATAAAGACTAGTCGGAGAAATTACAGCACTCCATTGGCTCATTGAGGGAGGGGTGGGGAAGGAGGGGGATTGGTGATCTGAGGGACAGCTTTGTTTGCCTGGTGCAACAACTACTGGACATCTAATCTGAAAGTCACATTTCAGATCTAACTTTTATTTTTTTTGTCTTTACACAACTATTAGTGTGATTTTTTAATGTAAATAACCCAGTGAAAGACTGTCAATGCCTTCAACGACAGACTCTCTGTAAATTCCTGTATCACCTCTAAAAAAGTGCCCTCTTTTAAATCAAGGACATCAGAGTTATTACACTAATTAATTTCAAAGATTAGGCAGTGTGGATATAAATGGAAAGTTACTTTTCTTGAAAGGCTTATTCTGTATTAAAAATGTTATCTTGTTTCTTTTTCGCAGTAAATAAATAATATATGACCTCAGGCAAAATGGTGATTTCTGAATGTCTGATATAGACATGGATGGATCAGATGATCAGACAAGCTGTAAATAAGCTAATAGATCAGTTTAATAACCATCCTCGTTGGAGAAAAAGAAAAAGAAAGTGATTGCAACTGAAATGTTCATTTGACTTTTTTGGCACTTGTTTTCTTTTGAGCCGTTATCTGACAGTTCTTTTCTCTGTCAGACATCTTATTAGCCATTCCCAGACCTCATGCATGGTAAGAAAATGTGTTTAGGTGTCTGAGTGATGGACAAAAACTCAAAAGTGGGTCGAGGAGCTGTTTTCACTGGGTTGCTGATTTGTAAGGGGAAAAAAAGTTATGAAAAAAAGTCTGGGCTGCACTTTTATTTTGAAGGACTTGATAAAGTAATCATGCAGATCAGCTTATTGTGGTTGCTTACCACCAATTAACAACAAAAGAAGTAAAAGAAGAAATGTTTTTTTTCAGCTGCCAGTTTATCAAAACACAATTACAAAACCAAATACTTGATATATGAGTTTTTAAACACCGGGGACATAGGGGCAGAAACTGGCGCATAAAAGCCTAAAGCCATAAAAAACAGAACAGAAACTCTCTGCTCTGCTTTTACAGACAAACCTTATAACTACCATCAACTGTTTTCTGTCTGTTACATTTTGTAATGTTGACTAATTGTGATTTGTCTCATCTCAGGTCCAAACAAGACCATTTGTCATTGAATAAAAAAAGAGTGGTTGGTAACTTTGGGTTGTGATTTGTCTTCATGGAGTTTGTAGTGGCTCCAGAGGCTGCACCAGTCAAGAACCACTGCTTTGATAAAAACCCTGAAATAAAACATTTCAAGACCCCAAATATGCCATCAATTGAACGACAAAAACAGATGTGTCCTTGAATGGCTTCACTATCCATTTATGATTCAACTGAATTTCTTCCTCTACTCCTTCAAATCATCCTTTTTTTAAATCATGTTTTCACTCTCACTTCAAAAGCTTTTGAAATGTTGGTGACATTTGGAACTCTGTGCATGATGATTTAACAAGATTTATAAAGAGCACGGGCAGGTTATGAACCCTGCACACAGGGTGGGAAAGGGTGAGTGGAGCAGGAATAATAAGAGTTTAATTTGTTCTCTAGCTTTCCTCCCAGGAGGATCAGGAAATACTTGATTATTTTCTTCTTCAAATGACACAAAGCTTTGGAAGGATGGTACTAGCCATGATGCATTTTTTTGTTCCCAAGGTCAGTGGGAGACAAAAATAGGTTTGGCGGCAAAGTGATTTAATAATGATATTTAAAGAAGTAGGTTGAACTAATCTCACATATTTACATTTCAGCAAGGGAAATATGGCCTAGAAATTCATTCTGCTGTTAATCCATGCTCCAGAACTGTACCTACACAACTAAATCAGGCCAATAAGATGCCATAAATATAGCTGATTTTTTTATGCAATTACTATCAATAGGTGTATTAAAAGCTGAGTGGTCTGCTGCTTGGGAGGATAGTGTGTGCGGAGAGAGGGTGACTGCACTCCTCAGGTCTTCTGAGAGTGTTTCCTATGGTTTCTATTGATCCATTTTAACCTACTTAAAGACAAGACAGGAACACACTGACTCAAACAAGCGCAAGCTCATGTCTGCATACACACAAACATAAACACATCGTACTATGCGAGAGTCTCCTTGCTGCAGTGGAAACATCAATAGAACAACAGACCTCTTGAAACCGTTCTTAATAATCACCTGAGAGGAATCAAACTCAGCCTGCTCAGCTTATGCCCAATATAACCTGACAAACAAACAAAAACAATACTCTAACAAAACAGCAGACAGCGCATTACCCAATACACTTGCAAGCTCATTAGCTTTACCTGTAAAGCAGAAGAGTTGGCTGGGGAACAGCAAAGGAGGGAGAAGGTGGGGATAGGCAGATGAAAGGGGGGGGGGGGGGGGGGGGGGGGGGCAGGAGAAGACAGGAGAAGAAAGCTACCACCACAGGTCTGACCTCATTTCAAGACCCTGCCTGTTGTTCTTTGCCTGCGTGAGGGCGGTGTAGTTGGGATCGTGGGGTTTAATCTGACATCGCACCAGAGAAAAACTGCCAACAATCAAACACAACACAACACATAAAGCTAAGGAACGAAATCTAACTTCTAAGGGAGGTAGAACAAGATCAGACCTATTTTTAGAGATAGATGTTCAAAAATAGGGAAGGTAAACGAGAGAGCTCACACATAGTTTGTGTCATTATTTGTAAACCTGAGCTGTAATGCTGTAGTGGTACTCAGACATTACAGACTGAAGTAGAAACATCTCAATCATTACTTAGAATCCGCAACATATTGAAATATAGTCGTCAAAATTAAGTAAAAACAGATCAGGATCCAATGGCTACAGCTTTCATTAACATGTAGCCTTATTTCAAAAGATAGACATTTCAGATTTTAACACATCTTCTGAAAATGCAAACGTTATTAAATTTGCTACTATGAGCATGTCCCAACTAAAGTTCAATTTTGGAAAAAAATGAAAGGTCAAAATCCCAATCCTCACCTCAATTAAAGGATTTAAACATTTTTACAAGATTGTCTTAAGATCTTCTAAAACCACACTTCCTGCATTTGTTTTCCTGACACTGCTTTTAATCACTGATTGCAGTTTTGCTTACTGAGAATCACAAGCCAGAAAATTCTGAAAAGTATGTCAAACATGTCTTCCAAAATACTTTTGTTCTGGATTAATTTCCTGCCAATAATCTAGCAGTCGGTTTGTTACCTCCTACCTGGTACACGTGGGCCTTTGAGTGGGTTGGACAGTGCCATGCCGATCTCGGTCATGCCGTAGCGTTCCAGCAGTGTGTGTCCTGTGATCTCCTCCCAGCGCTGAAGAGTGGGAAGAGGGAGCGCAGCCGAGCCTGACACCATCAGCCTGCAGGAACAGGGCCGGACGTGAGGGAAACACTCCAGGCTCGACATGATTCCATTCTTAAGATTATGACATGTTATAAAAAGGAATTTGTGAAAAGAATAGCCAATATAAAGTATATCAGGACTGGAATCAAACAGGGAAACAGGGTGTAGAATGAAGCAATGCATTTAAAGAAAAACTGTTACAAAAGAAAAAAAGAGTGAAATATGTTTCAAATAAATAGGAGGACACTTTTTGTACATGAGCAATTCACAGATTAGTTTTGCTGTCAGACATTCTCGTAGAATGTAGGAGATTTATGACTGGATGGGGTTTATCCACAGTGTATCAGGTTGAGAATATTGCCTCTATGTAGCTAACAAATTAGAAAACAGCTGACTCACTTAACTCTCATGCCAGAAAACAATGTCATTATATACTGAGAGAAAGAGTCTAAAGCAACATAATGTGGTGTAATATATTATTATTTTTATTATTATTATTATATTGTTGCTGAAAAACTGACACAAAGAAAATAAAAGCTAAGATTATATCCCCTAAAAAAACAAGTTAAATGCTATTCTGATAAGTTTGCACATATAAACATACATACATGTCATACATATGACAACCCAAAAGGGGAAAACAACAAAACAAATCTGTCTCTTATAGGACAGTTCAAGACTTTAGACGAGCTTCATTGCTCCTTTTTCCTGAAACTCTGCTGGAGGGATTTCTCCGGTGCATTGCACCCGTCCAAATCTTTCAATCAGTGGTCATGTGGTTTCAGATCTGGTGAACGAGATTCCCTGACACTTTCATTGCTGCTTTTATTAAAGCCTAGCTCAATTTCTTTGTGTCTTCAGTTTTGCATGTTTGTATTCTCTCAGCTCAGGTGGTCACCTGATCTTTTATGCTGTTATTCCTGAATGCTAAATAACAATCTCCTGAAACAATTTTGGACTTTTGTCTATGAACAGCTTCAGACAAATAAAATCTACTTCATTACTTACTTAAATGGTCCCATGTACAGTATTTATACATTAACACATACATATACACATGAACCCACAAATACATCTCCCCGGGAGTAAGCTGTCTGTCATTGATCCCACAGCCAGTACCTGATCCTCTCCTTGCAGACGGCTTTGACAAAGTCCTTGACATGAGGCTGTGTGAAGTGCTGATCATAGTGCTGGATCAGCTTAGAGTAGATGGTTGGCACAGCCATGAACACATTAACCAGGGGCGCCTCGGAGCTCAACAGCATCTCCCACACCTAGGACGCACAAACACACACACACACACACACACACACAGAAACATAACTGAGGGGGAGATAAGGCAAGGTGTAAAGGAGAGTGGTGTGTCTAATGGACAGGGACCATAAGAAATAAATGATTACATCAGAAATCATTTAGAGCATGTGCAAGTGACATTTTTTCTTTATTTGATGTAAATGGCAGAGTAAGGTCTAGACAGCAGCCTCATACTGAACCTGTCAACACGGCAGCAGAAAAAGACAAGAAGAAAAAAAAATCAAGATTTGTAAAGGTCAGCAGGAAGAAAACAGCAGAGTGCTGCAGGGCAGAGCTGACACGTTGGCCAGTTAAAGGCCTTCAGTACGGCTACTTTTGACAAATGTGCTTTTTGACTGCTACTGTGTCCTCCACTGCTTACACACACATGCACACGCACACTCACACTCACACACACACAGGCGTTAATGGACATATCATACATCGTGAACCACATGAACATATAAAAACACGCCTCAAATATCACATAAACTCACTTGCTCAAGGACAAAGGCATCTTAAATACCCAGCCCCACCCACTTTACTTCATCCCCTCTCACACACACACACAGAGAAATACTCAGACACACACACATAGTCTGGGTAGACGATGGGAGGATGGGACGACAGCATGAATTAAGTGAAGGTGAACGACAGCTTCTCTAAGTCCCGTCTCCCCCCCCCCCCCCCGGGAGACAAACGCTCCTCCCCAGCTGTCTCCCCTCCCTTACCATCCCCTCCCCTCACTCCTCAGTCTACTTCTCCTCACTACTTCTACTTCTTCTTCGTCCCTCACTCCACCTTCATTCCCAAAGTGCTTCTTCTTCATTCTCTGATTTCATCCCTGACCCCACATCTTTCCTTCATCTTTCTTTCTCCCCTCGCTCCCTATCTCACATTCACTTACCTCCTCTCTCCATTTCGTAATTTCCTGCTCCGCTGCCTCTGCGGTCTACCTCAAACACATACACATTCACACACACACACACACACATGGAAAAATGCAGTTTCTCTCATCATCTGTCTCACCTATATAGTGCCACCACATTCTTCTTAATGTCCTAGCAATTTCTAAACTCTTCCTTCCACTTCCACATTGCAGACTCACCTAATCTTTTATCTATTAACTTCTCACCATCTCTCCTCCTCCTAAACAGACACAACAGAAATATGGACAACTAGATAAAAACTAGATCAAAAAAATGTCAACAGTCTAATCAGATCCATATCCTTTCCCCCTAATATACTCATAACAAGATCGAAAACTTGTGTTTTTCCACAGCTCACCTGTACACACACACAGCATAAAACTTTGCACAGAGAGAAGGATATTAAGTAAGGGTGCCCCGACCGTTCAGGGTGGTGTCTATCAAGTGCAGTGGAGCGCTTCCACAAAGTCTAGTCTGGAGCAGAGAGGAAAGCAATTTATGTCCGTCAAAGAGCTGGCCTCCACCTGGGGGACAGGATGTGGTGAGAACCCAAAGCAATGGCCTGCATCCTAAACAACTCTATGAGCTGTGAACAGCCCTGGAGTTGTCGAGCGTCGATGTTTCCAAAGAGCTGAGCTATCACAAACTCTCAGTGGCATTAAAGCTTGGTTTGACCTTTTTTTGTCTGGTTACCTTTTTTTTTCTTCTTCTTATCAGTTATTAACTTTGATCACATGTCATTCCATTAATTTCTGACTTTTATTTATGTATATTTTTAAACAGAGGCTTGTGTTAAAACAATTATACACACAAACGAATATGGCTTTTCATGGTTAAGAAAATAATTAAATTCTAGTAAAATATTTCATATTGCCCAAGGGAGATATCAAATGAAGTTTAGTTTTGGTTTACTGTTTTAGTGGCTTTGAAATCAAAATAAGAGTCTCTAGGATCACAATGAGTCTGTGAGGCTGCTGTTTGTGTTTTGAGCTTAATGTGAATGTTGGCTGACCATCAACTTTAAAAAAAAAAGACAATTCTAACATGCCAATGTTAAGCGGGAATTTCGATCACATCATGTCTGAGAACATTTAGCTCGCTTTTTATTTCCCAATCAGCCCTCATCACAAAGTATAGCTGTGAGTGTGTTTTATTATGGGTCAAGATGAAAAGTCAGAGGGGTATTGTAATAAATTCTGAGGGCAATGTTAAAATCTGCAACACATGTTGAAGCTAAAGGAAAGTCAGGGGATAATTACTATTCGACTTTTACTTAAGCCTCCAAAGTCACCAAGTTTACCCTCATTTACAAAGATGTCAAGATTTTAAAAAAGCAAACCAAGAGAAGATGATCCCCAGTAAAAACAATGGCCCACTGCGGTGAAGTGGTTTTAGATCCTAGCCTCAATTTGTCCAACAGAAACAAGAGCTTCAATCTTGAGAGTGTTTTGGAAGTCATTTTTGGAGCACAAAAGTTAAAATGGGAATTTCAAAAATTCAGAGTAAACTGATGAAAACTGATGAGTAATTGATGTTATGTAAGATGGTGATCGTCCAATGAGAGTAGATAAAAAGATAGAAGTATAAAAGATGATTCAATGAACTCTTTGACATAGGTAGAATCCAAAGAAAATACTAGAGCACATGAATCACTTAAAGCAATTTAAAAAGGTGCAAAGGACTAACGTTTCGAGTCGCACTGCGTCTTCCTCAGAGTCAAACAGAGTCAAAGACGCAGTGTGTGTGTTTGCACCTTAATAAACTGCCTGTGATTCGTGCGCTTCAGTATTTTCTTTGGATTCTGCATGTATGAAGGAGTCCATTGAATTATCTTTTGTACGTCCAAGGTCCTTCTCTGAGAGCACCAACCTCCATCTGCGGAGGGGCTGAAGAGCAAGAGAACCCTTCTAAAGAAGAAACTATTGTTTATCACATCTCTGTGCCGGAGGAGACCAAAAGACTGTGTTATACTGAATACAATGATGAGTGTTGTAGGGAGGGATCTACGGTAATGACTGTAAGAGCAGAGTGACAAACTGAGTCGAGGGATTTGAGAGTGGAACCAACAGCATGTCTAGATAGCATCAATATAACCCAGGACTGACAAAAAAGACCACTGACAATACTTTACCTACAACGAAGAGGAAAGTTAGATCTATTTCTGAACAGAAACCCGAGTTTCTGCTGAAGTTTGCCAGTGAGGTTTTCAACGTGGTGATTATATGTAAATGATTAATCGAGCCAAGTACAGAGATATTTACACAATGTGACCCTCTAAACACTGCTACACTGAGTGTGGATAGTTGTAGACTGTTCAGCTCAATATCTCTGCAGAATTGATCCTCTAGGGAAACAAATATCTGTCCATAATTCCAAAAGAATGATTTACACTTCTGTCTCTAGAGCCAAGTTCCAAATATATATCACCCCTGATTTCGTTCATCCAAAACCATTGTTTATGAAATACAAATAAATGTCATTTATGATTTTAAATTATATTTCTAGCGTGAGAGGATATTTTTAAAGTAGCCAAATAAGCTGCTTAATAAGCCGCTTGCTGTAAGCATTTGATAATTTATGCAGCTGAACAACTTCTTTCATATTAATATTGAGTTTCACTTTTATTTTTTAATAATTCTTGCTGTGACGAGAAAATAAATGAAGATTCATATGAAATTGACGTGAAACCCCCCCCCCCCCCCCCCCCTGCTGTGTGAACCCCAGGAACAGTATCTGTCCCCGTCAGACTGTAACAGTTACACTTGAAAGAGACTTATTGGCGATTTACTGGATCACAATTCCTGCACTGAAAATTTTTCTGTCACTATCTCCGGGCAGAATCACACACAAAAATCAATGGCGGCCTCTGCTGCCTAGGCTACCCTTCAGAGATCTGAGGGGATAGAAGAGACAGACTATCGATCACTTCATCAATGTACTGTAACTTCAGGAGGAGGAGAAGAAAGGCTTTTTTCTGAGGCTGAGCGGAGGGGTTTGTGGGTTAGTACACAAGGTCAGGGATAACAGCTGAATACTGATAGCTATAACAGTGCAGCAATACCCATGTTGACAGATACATAGGTCCTTTGTAGACCTTTACTTTCCATCCACCTTCACTGCTGGTGAGTTGTAGAAGACACACAAACAAAACACACATACATTGGGAAGAAGAAAAAAGGTGCATCTACAATATGTGCCAAAAACACACCTATACACACATACACCCCTCCCTTCTCAGGGCCAAACAAGCACTATCATCCTTCAATGTCAGCTCATCGATTGATCCGCTGCTTAAGCCCCTGCCGTGAGTCGGCGTTGGTCAGATACAAAGCCACACAGGGCAATTCATCACTGAGCCCCCAACGCTTAGTTTGACAGTCAGAGAGGGAGGAGGAGGAGGAGGACGAGGAGAAGGAGGAGAGACTGATAAAAAAAGAGAAAAAGGGGAAAAAGATGAAGCAAGGAGAAAGAAAGGAGAAGAAAAGTTGAAGAATCGGGAAAATAGTGACATTCAGAGAGGAATGGATGAGGAAAATGCTTGGGGGTCTTTTGAAACTCAGCAGCCCCTTGCACAAGCCCTTATACGGGACTACCTCAGCCTCCTCTGTTCAGGGGTGTTAATGAAAGGTTTACTGTACAAAGACAAAGTGCAGACGAGACCTTCTGAGGCTGGAAGTCAGGCAGCATGACGCAGGTGGCGCCCACCCAGAGCGGGCACAGCAGCTTGTTAACAATGCCATGCACATGGTGGAGCGGCAAGGTGTGAAGGATGATGTCATCTCTGGACCACGCCCACTCTGAAACCAGACACTGGACCTGAGAGCGAGGGAGGGAGACAGGGGAGGACAGGGGAGGACAGGGAGGGAAGGATCTGAATGTCAAATTGTCTTTTAAATCAAATCAACAATAAGCTTACACCACGGCTAAGATTTGCTGCGTTTTTGTGGTGATTCAGTTTTGCCAGTTCAAACGCTATACATAGTTTTTGTTCCTTTAAGCAATGACTCTGGTTGCCATGGGGAGAGCAGAGCAATAACTCAAATTAATTCATGTCTAGCCATAGCTATATTAAGGTCTACAGAGGCTTGAGACAAATCTGTATATTTCTCTTCAACAATCATTTCCCCTAATTATTGTGCAAACTGTACAGATCATATTTAGTGTAGAAAGTGTTTTCCTCACGTTTAGGAAAGTAGCAATCATTACGGGTGCTATGAAACATTGTATCACAGAATCTTCAAATCATTTTTAAAGCATGGAACAGGAATGGTGGTGCTGGTTTGACATATTTGTTAGAGAGTCTGGTTGTCCCTGGTTCGAGTGTGACCATCCACATGAGCTGTATGGAATCCCCCCACTCTCTTCTCCTAACATGTCTCGGCTGTCCTTTCCTAATGAAGGCACACATGGCCCAATGCAATCTTTTTTTTTAATGTAGCAGGAATAAAAAAAAAAACAACTCATAAATATAAAACAAATGTTTGGTTACATTGCATTTAAACAGCCATTTGCTCGTATTATATGTCATAAAAAATAAGCTTACTTTCTTCACAGGACAGATCATTACATCTACATATACAGTATCTCACAATATATATCAACTTGTATTCAAAGAACCCAGAATTTACTTAAGATTACATAACTGTAAATAAATGATATAAAGGTAATTTAGTTCCTAAAATGAGATGTGGTTGGTTATTATGGAGTAACTGACACTGAACTCATCGCTGTGCTCTCGTAACACACTTGAAATGTTTGTCAACGTTTCTTCAGAATTGTATCTTTTTAAACAATTGAAATGTGCAAAAGGAATTCATCTTAACTCTGCCTTTGTGACGCTTTTGTATTTAAGGTTAAGCCTGTGTGTGATAAGTTGTTAATGTCTCTTTAAGGGGATTTCTACCTCAGTGTTGTATTTTTGCTATAAAGTTATTCTAGTTATTTTACTCTGTTTGCTGTGTGTTTATACAGCAGATAATTAGTAATTATCTTTTTTTTTTATTGCAACGAAACTAACATGATTCTGGTTATAAAAAAAGAAAATGGAACAAATCACAACGGGCTGCTGAAACACTTTCAAAAAGACAAACACATGCAGGCCTCCAGTTCATGTTTTCTCGGACAGTCTGTACTTGAAATGATCACACTAACTAGTTCATGAAGGTCAGCGTGGACCGGTCTTTTATTGGAGTTTCCTTTCACTCTGATACCATTCAAGAACACTGTGACACTGTTCATGATGGACAATGGTCCATTCACAAAAACCTGCTGGCTTTGTGGACACTATCAAGAATGCAATACCCCAAATGATGCAAAGAAAAGCACACCCTACATGCACCCATGGTCAAACACATCGAGTACAGGATGAATTTTGGGTCGTGATCTGTCCAAGTTAAAATTTGGAAGTGTTCAGGGAATCAATTTTCCTTTCACTTTGTGTCTGAAGTCCTCCTTCACATTAACCTGACAAGAGGCGCTTTCAGGGATTCTGACAACCTGATGTTGTTGCCTTCCAGGAAAACAGACAGAGTCACTTAATCACTCACTCACGTCCCTGGGCCAACCAGAGACAAATGAAGCACTGCTGTCTTTCAGAGTGATTTAATTTTCCACACGATCGGACATGTAGGTCAATTTAAGCTTAAAAAACGAGGGGAAATCTTCAGTGGATCTTTAATGGCATAAATTAGTGATTATTCTGAAAGCTCAACTGGAACAAACGAGAAATGATGCTAATCAGGGACTCAAATATGGGTGTGGGGGTGTCTGAACACTTCTTGCCTGAAAAAAAAAAATGCATATCATTTAAGTGGCTATAATTGTGAGTTCTGTGGAGCTCTGGGTAGTCATCTTATAATCTCTGTCTGCATGGCATAATATATCCTGTAGACAGAATTAACTAAAGCACAATAACCCCGACTGGAATATTGAAGTACGCTATCATTTCTGTGAAATGACATTGCAGGGTATTCAAAAACCATTAATGTAACATGCTAATGCTTCACTATGTCACTATAGGGTATTAATTCATCTAACAAAGTTGAGCTAAATCTCTCGAGTCAGGCAATACTAACCAAAGTCTGACGACAGTGTGTAACTTTGTTTACGTTAAGGAAAGTCACAGTTTCAGTAAACTATTTATTTAATCCTGTTTCAAGAACACCTGGACAGATCACACAGATTGAGTAAGGTGTCTAATAGTCCTGACTCAAATGAATTATGGTTTTACCATACGAGTGAATATTTACTTTTCTACCATCAAAAGATAGGGATAATCTTTATGTGGATCCCTATCTGATTTTTTTAAAAACCTAAATGCTAGCATGTCATCTCTACACTGCTACTACTTATTTATTTTTGACAGCCTAACTCTACATCTGCAGACAGCTCATAGTCAGTATACCTGCCTGTGCAAGTTATCAGTAGCTTTTATATTTTTATGCACTTCCTGGTGACTGTACCAAACAGAGTACATGTAGTATTTCTGTCTCAACACACTAACCAAGAAACGACATACATTATTTTGAATGTTACAGGATTGTAATAAATCGAGTGATTTATTTGAAAATAAAACATTTAAAACGGGATTGTTGTGAAGAAAATACACGTAAATCTTTGAACTACACAACCCAATATTGTGCTCATTTGTCATTAAGGTTTAAGATAACAGACCCAAAGAGCGTATAGCTGGTTTGCAGCCATCCCCCACTGCTTGTGATTTTAATTAGCCACAGCTTAAAGTGCATTACTACCATCTGTACTATAGTCAGCTATGTCAAATCTGTGGGCAAATGTTTTTCAGCTGTTGTTCTTAAAAGGTTTACCAAGAAGCAATTGAAATAATAGTTTGAAAGACCAGATTTACCATGGCTTGGATGTTGCTGTGCATATGCAGCACTCCCTTTGGTCTCCCTGTGGTACCACTGGTGTAGATGATCATAGCTGGGCGCTCAGCCCAGTCCGTGATGTCTGCCTCCTCCTCTCTGCCGTCTGAAGAATCTAAAGTGCTCAGGTTGGAAGTAGCCGGCAGAGTAAGGCATGGTAGCCCCAGCTTCTGTGCCAGCGGCTCCAAGGTTTCAGCAAAGGGATGACCTGCCACCAACAATGAACTCTGGGAGTCAGAGATGATGTACTCCAGTTCAGATTCAGGGTGTTTTCGGTAGAGCGGCACCGCCGTCCCACCACTCATCCAAGCTGCCCACTGTGCAACTGTATAGGAAGCATCATTAGCACACAGGAAGGATATTCTTTTTCCTTCCAGACCCCCAAAGCCAGAGTTCAGAGTAGAACTGATTCTACCAGCAAGACCTAAGCTGCTGCAGTACAGCTGCTTGTAGCTGTGGCTTCCACCACTGTCTATGATAGCAACCTTATCCCCAAATGCTAGAGCTCTGGAAAACACCGGCTTCTGGTGTAACCTTGATGAAGGCACTGTAGTCCATCTGTGAGCTTGTCTTTGAACTGCAGTTCTCAGATTCCATTTCTCTTGCTTTAATAGGCAGAAGGTTCTGTGAAAAGTAGCTACAGGGTGAGGTAGTGTCCACTTCAGAGAGTGGCACGCGGCAGAAAGTCCTAACGGCATGTTTGAAACTCTCGGACCCTCGAGAGTTAGAACATCAAGATGGCTCCATTCTCAGTCTCTGGCATCTGTACAGAACAGAAAGCACATGTAGGTGGCAGACTGGATAAAAGGCATGTGTACATAGAGTAGAGAACACAACATTTGATCATCATCTTTAAGACAAATACTGTATGGAGTACTTATTCCTCTGACCAGAGTGGGAGCCAATGAGAGCTCAGCTGCCATAGAAGAGGTAGAACCATACATTAACCATACATTAACAATCACTATTTTATTAACAAATGATACATACTTCAATGTAAGAAATATAATTGAGGGTAATTAGATAACTAGATTAGAAGAAAAATGTTTTCCAAAAGAACTACGCACTATATTCTCTGGTGAATTATAGTATGGCAGCGCTTCAGGACTGCAGCCTGATGAACAGACCACTTCACATACAATTTAATTCAAACAACTGGCTTTTCACTTTCATTCATTTTGGTTAAAAGAAAAACTTTGCACAGCATTACTGCGTAAAGCTAACATGTTTTTGTTGGGCGGAAAAATGTGCAGGTTGAAAATGTTATTGGGGAAAAGTTATTGCACTTCAGAGGTGGTGGGATAGCAAGATTCATTTTTTTGAGTAGGAGTAATAGAGGTATTGATATTCTAATTCATGGTCTTTAAAACTCTTAATACTATAATTGTAAAGCTCAGAAGGCTTTACACAGAGCCAGACTAACCTTTAGGCTTTAAATGACAACCTTTCTGATGTGTAAAATCATAACCTTTAAACTTTGAAGCCGTCTGAAACTGTCAACCTGATTATGACAATATGTGCACCTGCCACACCTGTCACACCTGTCTAAGATTATATTCAAAGTTAAATTCAAAAGGAAAGACGTAAAACTATTTACGACTAAATTATGACCCATATTCAGGGCAACATTCAACTCTCAAATCAGAGAAACGACGTCCAGCTAAAACACGGACTCGTAATCTCTGAGGTTTTTTCTAATTGTTATTCACAAGTTAATGAAAAGTGAAACATCAACATGACATTTTAAATCTTTCAGGTAAAGGATATTGACAAGTTCAAGAAGAGCCCGAAAACAACCGGAGAATAAAAAAATAAAACATAAATACTGTCGTGTATATTTTATATGAATTCACATAAATGCTGTTGTAAACATTCCTCCTAGAAGTCATATTCACCTTACCTTAAATAAAAAGCCGGTACATAATTTGGTGAGGGACAGCGTCACGTACTGTATCTTCCGGTATGAAACAGATGCCGCTTCAATAGTTCCTGCCTCTTTTTTTCCACACACTCAGCCGGTTATGAGTTATTATTGTGAGTAAGTATCATTGTGAGTTTCTGAAATACCAGATACTTTTTTGAACCTATTTTCTTTTTAATCAAAAAGATTAACAACATGAGATAATTTGAATGTGATTTTTTAAACCTGCAGAGATTTTTTCAGTTGCTGACCGGTGCTGAATTAAATTAGTATTTTTAGGTTATTTTCAGCCTTTTAGTTCTTCATATTTTCCACTAAAATCTTGCACATGATCTGATGTGGACTAGACCTTTTTGGGCTAATAGATGCAAGGGGGATTACCTTGTGTTTTTGTCTGTCATCAGGTGGTTCCTTACTCAGCTGGGTGGTAATTGTAAAGACCCATCCCCATTTTAAAGACTTTTAAATCCAGTAGAGAGGCTGCTATCAGGAAGTGTTGATAGGGGAAGGGAGAGTGCAGTATATTCCCAGCTACCCCACACAGAGCTGTGTTTGGCTTTAGATCCCACGCCAGTCCTACCACTCAGTGTGCCAACTAGCTTGGCTGGCTTCATCATCACAGTGCAAGTGGGCACATTCAGCCGCCAGCTGGCAGTCGCGGGCCTCAGATAACAGAATGGTTCAGACATGGCACACGTTCAAAAAGTTTTCACTTCCCTCCCCAAACCCCCTACACTGCAAACAAGGATGGCATGTTCCTACCGAAATTGCAGCCTTTGTTTCAGAGAACTCCCCTCCACTCTCAGGAATAGTATCGTCAAAGACCACTCATTCCCTTTCGTGGGGAAAGCGCTATTCAAGGGGATGCTATGCTACCCCAGCAGCTATGTAATTTCCAGAGAATCCTTTATTTGAAGGGCATTTACATAGTCTTTTGTCTTTTGTATGTAGCGGCCACTGATGCTTATTTTTTTTTTTTTACCAAGAATTCAACCTAAAAAGGACCGAATGCGCATCCTGATGAAACGAAATAAGGCACAGACGACCCATGTTTTTGGATTCGATGCCTGGAAGTTGGCCATATTTTTGACATGTGGGACTGGAATCTGAGCTACTGAGAAACTCATTCATTTATTTTGGATCCATGAAGGTATAGATGAAAAGTAGACTGTCAAAAAGGGCGTCATGTGATTGTCTTTTTCTTAGGGAATCGAGGAAAATACATTTCTACCATGGGGAGGGATTGTAACATTTGTGGCGAAAACATGATCAGATCGAGTATCTTGCACATGCTTGCATTCTGCCGCAGTGGCCTGCTGCCAACACACTATCCAGCAAAGACCACCTGAAAGGATCTCATCACTGACGGGCAGAAAGACGCAAGCCGGCGCCAAATCCCATCTTGGCAAAGGACTGCTTCCGAGGAAAAAGAGAAAGAAGGAAAGAGGGGACCCCCCATAGATCTGCGAGAGAGGCTGAGATGGTAACACAAACCATGGGGAGTACCCAAGCATGTGTCAGGTTGGCATCAATGTGAGAAAGTCTTGGCAAGCTCGTCGTTCTCTCCCCTCCCACCTCAGCTCACACGCAAACACACTGTTGCCCTGCTTGGAACACATGGTACATCAGCAGCGGCATCTGGCCGCGCTGACTCCTGGCAGCTGCGCTTCGTCTTCGCCAGTTGGGAGTCTTGGCACTGCCACTTCATCAACTACCTGTGGCTCCTCCCGGGTAAAAAGGCGGGCGATGAATTATTCCGAGGCTGCAGCTGCAAACTTGAATTTCATCCAAGATATCCCCTGTAAACATATGACTGCCTCACACTGCACATGCCACCCACATACTAATGCACGATTGACAACATGGCTTGCTCTTCCGCGCAGAGGGGATTGTGTGTACTCATGTGATGGTACGGTTCATTTGAGGTGAAAGATGACGGATGTTCTGCAATGATTCTCTCTTGGTTGTACTGTACCGAACATTAAAAACAGACACAACAGGAAACTATTGGCTAACAAAGAAAGATTTTTAAAGCCTCACATCTAAAAATGACAAGACAACACAATTGTCAGTTATTTTTTATTCGGAAAGGAATTTGAGTTTAAGTTTGAGTTTTATCTCTGTGTTGGGAAACGGTGTTGCGTCGCCCAGGATTACACTGAATATAATTTTCTTCTGTTTTTTTTTTTGTTTTTTTTAAATGAACCAACAGCAAGGTGACCTTTCATCTCATAATTATTTCCTCACATTCCATTTCTAATTGAGGTTTTGACAACCAAGGACATCTGCCTGAAGCGCTTTGAATATGTTTGAGCTGTGACATCATGGATTGCTGATGAAGAGTAGGACAGCTTTGTCTGATGATTGCCTCCCTCTCTCGAAAGAAATATTCTTTGTGTGACGGGCTTGCAATTACCCTCACAAATATTTGTAACATCTCTTTTTGAAAAGTTAATGATCAAATACAACTCAATGTAATTTTGTATTTAAATCATGAAATATAACATACTGCTTTGGAAGAGGTGCATTCAAAGCCAACTCTTTTCCACGTGTCCAGGGATTTGTCTTGAATCTATTGAGCCCTCTTTTGATATTTCTAGTAGAGAGGCCTTCATATTCCCAAACCTTTCAGTATATCCAGATGTCTAACTGGTGTGCTGTTCAATTTTGACAGCAGCACTTTGGGGGGAAAAAATACAATGAGTTGACTGTGATCACAGTTACAGTTTGTGACAATATGGGCCATGCCCCAAGTTTATTGATTGATTCTCTGTGAGAGGCAAACTCAAAGGAAGCAGTAGAAGGAAACGGAATTAATGTTAAGTATTATTGAGATCCACTTGCTGATGTGTGAGTTGGTTTGCTTTTGGCTACTTGAGCAAATGGACTTAAATGGACTTGAACTTGAATAGCGCTTTTCTAGTTTTCTGCCTATGCTCAAAAAACTGCATGTCACATTTATAGACCGAAGGCAGAGGCTGCTATGTAAAGTGAATATCAGTATTAACTAATTCCTATGACACAAATTCACACGCCGCTGATATAGCACAAGTGAAATTTGGGGATCAGTGTTTTGCCCAAGGACACTTTGGCATGTAACTGCAGGAGCTGAGAGTTGAACCTACAACCCTCTGAGCCACAGCCGTCCCTAAACCATAATGCACGACTCATATTTTAATTAAAAACTCATTGTATTAGTATTTTATTCTAGCTTTATTTGAAGATAGAATTTGCTGGCAAGCTGTTAAAAATCTGTACAATGTTGACTTCATCTCTCCCATTAACACATAGTGAATCTACTCAAACACATGCACATATTCTCTCACTTTTTCTGTAGGTGTTAGTCATCTGACAGTGACCCAGTGGGAGTTTTTTCTCCATCTGTGTCAGTCTGACCCATTTTAGCCCTCGGCCACGTCCAACTGTTCTGTTTCCCAAACATATGTGCTGTGGCGGGGGGATAAGCGAACCGTTGCCGTGTGGGACCTGCAGACACACACAGCAGAGATGACACTGGACCCTGATTTCCTGTCTGTCTGCTTCCCACGGCATATGCCATCATCAATACTGGCCCCGAGGATTCACACCTTAGTGATTTGACAAAACACCAACACTCCTACTGCTGCTCCTTCCACCGCCTGAGACAAAGATGTTGTTTTGGTCGTAAATTTACCCACTAACTGGATTTATAGAGATTTAATCCTGTTAGTGTTTGTTTGTATTTATCTGTTGGACGATGCCTGCCCTCACTTGGCCACCATCATGACTCTGCATCTCATTCAGATGCTTAACCTCTCTTATTTGGTATTAATCCGCATTTCCCCTCTTCCTACTAGCCAGCCCTTGATTGGGCACTTGACTTGGAGGACAGGCTGGCTACACTATACCCGTGCAGATCATAACACTAGCCAGTGAGGGCAGAATAGGACAAGGAAGGATAGGTTTTTTTTTCATACAGATCCATGTTGGCAGAAGAGATGGTATCATTGCACAGAGCCAGGACCCACTGGGGACTGTGGGGTGTGAGGCACATATGGGCAAACAGGCTGCTGATGAGCTGCTTACATGAGCCTCTCATCATGGCCTTTGAGAGAGAGAGAGAGAGAGAGAGAGAGAGAGACGCCCCCTCCAGAGGATTTGAAGTGGCTATATGTTGTTGGTCTGCATTGTTTGGGTTGGCATAGGATCTTGGAGTCAAGCTGAGAGGCTCTCCCTTTAGATTTGTATTGAATGTCATCCAGATAATTTGAGGATAAACACTGTACAACAATAAAGGTCGAATGAATATGCATCCAACTTGTTTTTGTCATTTACACATTCTCTAAATAACTGAGGCAGACGGTGTGGTCAAATGGACGGAATAAAGTTGATTTAACTGTAGTCTTAAGGTAACTCACCCTAAATAAATGATATCAAACTTCCTGACCTACTGGCTGCACTAAGCTGTAGATTGCTCCGGAATTCTTTGATGGCTCTCCACTAATGCCTTATTGATTCTCCTCTTTCCCTTTGAACTCACACACATGGAAATGGAAAGTATTGTACAAGACTTCCGCCCCCCCCCCCCCCCCCCCCCCCCCCCCCTTATCTTATTCAGCTCACTAACTCTGTCCTGCATCAACAATATCCTGAAAGGGTTATAATAACGTAATCAATCAATCATGCCAAAGATGCATATGGTTGCACTTTATTACATCCAGATGTAAAGGGAAATATTTAATTAATCCATCTTAAAAAAAAAAAAAAAACATGTCAACATATTTACAAAGCTTGGATAAAAATCTCTGTAGCGTTCCTGGCTATTGGAGAAAGAAACTTACATTTCCCAGTCATGCTCAGTTTATTTCTTTTTCTGTGCAGAGAAACGTAGAAGGAATCCTTCTCGTTCCATCTTCTGCAAATATGCACACACACTATAGGCTCCCCCACTGGCCCTTAGCCACATATACATACAAAAAAAAACAGACACAAACACTCTCTGAGGCTGCCAGGCTGCTTGGGTGGTGTGTTGTTACTTTGGAGACAATGCCATATGTTGTCTAGCCTCCCAGGGAGGACAGAGCCTATACTGCTGTCCTGACTCTGAGTGAAACTTGCTGTTTAAGACATCTCATACTGGAAGTCCTAAAACTCCATATTTTTGCGCATTTTGTGCAAATAACTCTTCAATTTCTTATATAATCCATGCACTTAATGGGTTACTAAATAAAGGTTTATCTTAATAATTGCACCTTCAGTCCCTTCATGTTTGGTTGTATTGGTTGCCGTGTGTGCATATAGCTTCGTTATTGGATGATAGGAAGTGCAACTAGCTGTCAAGTAAATTTTTTTGCAAACTGTATAACTGGATGCAAGTAAAAGTGTTGGGTGGAATGTAAACAATGGCTAACCTTGCAGTGAGAGGATCTGTCTTTTCCGTTTCTCATCTGCACATCTACTAATTCATTATAGTCGAGCAAAGTGAAAACAAGCTTTTGTTCATAACTACCGTCTTGGATCTTTCAGAGCCCTTGGATTTGTCCTTCTGCTCATTTTTAAGAAAGGAGACACGGAGAAGAAAAGGGAAGAAGTAGAGAGGAAAAATTGTAGAGCGCAGAGTGTGTTTGGATACCTTTGGTTAGGAGTGCAGGGAGGTTGATGGGTGTGTTTATTGAAAAGGGGATGAAGGAAAGAGTGGGTGTAAAAAAAGTGTGTTTGTGCATTGACTTGAGGGGTAGGGGGTGCGTGTTCAGAATTTATCTTATCTGTGTGTTCATTACTACTTTGCATTTCAGGCAGAGAGCTTGGGTGCTCCACTAAATCGCAGGAAGGATTGTTAGACACGCGTGTTATTAATTTTTTCAGGGTCCCTGTGGCGTCTGTATGAATCTTAATGCTGCTGACTGCGCTGCAGCTCTATCGACTTTCTTTAAAATATGAAGAAGCTTTGCTGGAAGCGCCTGGGGTCATTAGCTGAAGAGTAGGCGCAAATCCCTCACCGAGCCTTCTCTGGCTTCGCCATGTTAAATGTCCTCTTAAAATATTCATAATCATACTCTTGCCTACACACACGCACACACGCACTCGCTCTCACACACACACACACACACACACACACGTATGTACAAAGACAATGCACCAGGGACACAAGGGGATCAATATTAAAATGTATTCCTGTTTTGGTGTGCGGTTAATTAGCTGCGGTTCTTTTAAACCATGAAGTTTGAGAACAGATTAACAGTATCATTTTGTACACAACATAATATTTACTTCTGCTCCGATCGTGAGGACAAAGACAGTATGCATATCAGTGGATGTGCTGAGGACACTCTGACTTCTGCTACACTGCTGCAGTTTGTAGATTTGTATGTTTCTAATACTAAGTGTGGCTGTGCATGTAATTTGCATTAAATGTTTTTAAACTGGCATTTGATCCTCAGTAATGCATTTTGAGTTAGTACACCATATTATCTTCCAAAAATCTATTGTTTTATCATCTACACTTAATGTTAAAATAAAGGTCAAAAATAGGAGCCAGACTCTGGATATGTGTCATTACTTCAATGAGGTAAATGGAAAATATCCAACAAAAATCATGTTGACACTTTTCCTAGAAGAAACTGACTGTATTGATCCTTTCAGTAGTTTGACCTTCGATCGGTTGGTGTACAGCTGTTGTGTTCATTATTTTATCTGTAGAGATGAGTTATGCACAAGTATAAGTGCTGTCTGGTCTGTACATGTTTACACTGGATCCTTACAGCGTTCCTCTCACCATTCTACACTTCCTGCTGTCTGAGCTTGGAAAGTCTAATAAGTCACAGTTCCTTGCCAATCCTAACAGAAGTTACCTAAGATAAGGGTCTCATTATTTTACTGTTTAGGACTTGTAACTTATCAAACAACGTATGAGATCTTAGAATGGAGCACAACGTTTAGATGTGTTTTCTTGAAATTTTATTTATTAGAATACCTCTTGAACACCTCTGGAAAGAGAAATAAAATGATCTGCAACACTCACAATCATGGCAGGTATCATCAGGGGTTGACGTTAAATTTGCCAGTGGCCCTCCGGCCAGTTTTCAATGTTCACTGGCCCAACCTTTGTAACCGCTGGCCCAGGAACATTACTTTTGATTCGAAAAATAACAGTCACCAATTTACTCTTGAACCATTCTGATGCAAGATTAAATTACAACTTTTATTTAACTAATTGAGCTCTTATTATATCAAATAGTTTGTGTTTTTCTTATATTCATGTGCTCATGTTTATTCACCATGCTGGTAGAGTCTACTTAATCTGACTGATATTAATATGAGCCTGTGATAGAGCTGGAATTGTTATGATCACATTTTTCTCCTTCTTTCTTCTCTGTGGGAAACTCTTCATCCTTAGATCTTTACTTTTTTTCCCCTTTGAATGCTGATTTAAGCTCGACTTTTGTCGGGATCTGATGGTTTTAAAATCTTTTTACCAAAAATGTTTTTTATCAGAGAAAACCTGCGCTATAATCTGTGTGCAAGTGTACAATTCGAGTGCAGGCGCACGCACGAGCGGGCCAGCTGAACGTGCAATCAGCTGGCCCGGACTCTATCAATCATTCATCCGGGCCAGCGGGCCAGTTATCAGGTCGAGCCCTGTATCATGCATGTTTAGCTGTGGTACTTTCAGGTTCTGGATAATTGACCTTCGTCCTGCCAACATTAAAACTCAAAACAAACTTCCATTATTGGCTTTGGGCGTGGTAACATTGATGCCTTTGCCAGAAACGTTCTCAATTGTTTTATGGCAAATAAACAAACGCAGAGATGGACATTCCAAAAACACCAGGCATTTTCACTCTTGTAAGGTGAAATCAATGTGTCCAAGACAAAGTGAGGTGGTTTTGATGCACCGTATTGCTTGTTCACAAGTTTCTGTTGTGAGCTTGTTCCGACTGAGCCACTGTGTGTTTTCTTCTGTAGCTGGATCACAGTCCAAAAAAATCAACTTTATCTTTTCCAGATTTTTTTTTCCAGAAGTTACATATAAATCCTATCTGCTTATCTAACCTGTTTCACTAACAAATCAATGACCTGTGTGACTCTATGATGACCATCATGATTCAGCCATTAACTTATGTAGACAATCTCAACTTACATTAGCTATACGAGGCCAGGTAAGAGCCCTTAAAAAACAATAATTAGACAAATGATATATCTAGAAATTTGAATAATAATTATTTTATATGTATTAATTTGACTGATGCCCTTCAACTTCACTTCATCCACATGTAAAATGACTATTGTGTATGTGTCCTGTGGTCGTTTTTATAATTTGTACAGTAAGGAGACCTTAACTAATCATTAGCTGAATGTGGACATGACCATGCTATTTTTATCCCAGAGTAATTTGAACAGGGGTTAAGTTACCGCCCATCAAAGGAGTCTAACATGTGCGAGACAGGTGCTGCAAGGGAGACGAGGCCAACACAATCACGTTGCTACAGAAAGGCACACGCCGCCTAATTGCAGCCTGTTTGTGTGGCACGCTGTCGGACAATGGATCCAGCCTGGCAGATGTATCAGGGGGTCGAATGATACACACAAATCCACTGAGAACAATAACGGGGGAACAATGGGAGCAGGCAAGAGCACGTGTGTGTGTGTGTGTGTGTGTGTGTGTGTGTGTGTGTGTGTGTGTGTGTGTGTGTGTGTGTGTCCAAATTGAGGCAAAAATACAGAAAGAGGGGGGATGCAAAAGAGGATGGTTGGAAGATGTATAAGTGAAGTAACTCGCACTGAATACTCTTTTCTGTGTATCTTCTAAGGTCAAAGGGTTTAAGTACCAATCAATACTGGCATTCAAATTAAATATTTCTGTTTGTCAGACTCTCATGCCACAATGTTCATGTTTTATAAGACAGAAAAAAAAGCTGTAATTACCTTCTACCTAGAATAGTAAAATTCAGTATCACAGCTACACCACATTATAGGGCACACTGTTAGATCTTGCTGACAAATTAAGACATAAATATTTAACAACGCGGCAGGAAGCAGTTATTAGAATGTGCCATTTTAATACATCAGTTCACTTTTAGAGCTAATTCTTTCTTGGTATTCTTTTTTTAAAGTTTGAATAAGTTAGTTATGGATTAATTGTACATTATGGTGCTTGTACTTGATTTTTGAGTAACCTGGAGGATAAGAATATTTCTTTCCACTTTCCCCAGATTCTTTAATGTTTTCAAGCTTAATCAGTACTATGAAAGAGAAATTACAAACTGTAATATACTATATAGAGAAACATTAATGTACATTTATATATATAGCCTACAGTCTAATAATAATCACTTTTTTCCTCTTTATTTCCAATCTTGTAATTTTCTTGAGAGTACCAGGATGTTTTTTGGGGGAATCCTGACCCCAGGGTTTGTAACTTCTATGAACATCAGGTTCACTATTTTTTTATTTATTTTTTGCTTGTTTGTAGAAAAAGGAATGTATCTTACAGAAGAGGATAAAGTGTTAATGTTTTATAAAGGAGTGACCATTTAAATTTCACTATGGAACCCCCCCCCCCCCCCCCCCTTCCAGTGGTATGTATTGATTTGTGTGTAGCTTAATGTTGGTCTTTATGGCTACACTGCGGTTAGACAAGCCAGTAGGAAAACTACTCACTCCTGGCCGCTGTTATAGCTGAATCAATCCATTAGGTGAGCATTGAAACTGTGGTCACTCCCCACAATATTTAGTGATTATATATGGCTGCAAATTGAATTATTCAAAATGTGATTCAGTTATGAGGAGCATGTTAAAACCCAGATAGAGATGGATGTTTTCCCTGTGCCACAATGCATTACATCTATACATTAAATTGAAAATGTGAGCCATGACACGAGGCCATGAGGCGTAATTACAGGCTGTTCAAAGACAGTAGGGCATGACAATCACTGTGTGTATATGTGTGCTTGTGTGATGAATGAAGCGAGAGTAAGAGAGAGAGAGAGAGAGAGAGAGAGCGAGAAGTGTGTGTGTGTGTGTGTTTCCCTGGGAAAGTGACTGCTGTTTGTCTTGGCCCTCTGTCCCCTCTTCCAAAAAGACTGTGAAATCAGAAATTAAACGCTTCACCATCATGAAGCAATTCAGCCTGATATGTCTTCCTCCTTTGTAATTGTTTGTTTATTGGACCCTGTTCAAAAGCAATATTGTGAAGGTCTCTACAGGCTCTGGGAGCTGGCTTTTATGCTCGAGGAAGGTCAAGCCTCACCGTGTCAGTAAGCACAAGTGGAGAGATAGTACAGGCAGAGAAAGAAAGTAATAAGTAACACGAGGGAAATAAAGTATATAGTAGGATTTATTTATAAAATCCCCCACATATTGTTATGTTAATACTCATTATCCCGCTCTGTGAGGGCAGATGGATATGACCTGACCAGCAATAACAGGCTGCTGAAATGGTGGCAGCAAAGACCACATCCAACAAACTGTCCTCAGGGGTCACAACCCCTTGACCTTTTTTACATCTGTGGTCCATTGTTTACTTTCATTCGAGTCCATTTGCCTTGTTAGTGTTCAGAGTTTTGCACTATATGGAGGGGAGGCATGACCAGGCATTACATTTAAGTTAATGAGATGACAAACAGAAGAGACATTAAAATGCTGAACAGAGAGCTACAGCAATTTAACAGTTCAAGGCAGAACAGAGAAAAGCTGAAGGGCAGAAGCTGCAGAGGTCAGCAAACCAAAGCAAAGATCAGCCGATTAAAGCTGAAGCATTACAGTGCTTTATTTTTTTTTTAATAAAGGCATCAACGGTACTGTTTTTAAGGCCGACTGTGCTGAGCAACTAAAAGTGACTTGTTTTCAAGAGGGAAATAGAGAATTTTAAACATGAAGATACTGTTTTTGTTTATTATCAGGACACTGAAATATCAATCAATACATTTGTCACTATGAATAAGTAAATTAGGCTTCTTCGCTGATGTGACTGTTTCTTCCAATGTTTAAAATGTATGTACTGATGTTAACTTGAATCTTGTTCACCACAAATTTCACTCTTAGCCTTATACTGTATATGACTAAATGAGAGACAGCAGTAGTCCTCCTCTTAGCCCAACAGCCAGATCTCCTACTTAAAGCTACATTATGGAGGAATTTGGTTGGGTGTGCTTTGGCACCCACCAATGTGCAAGGTCACAATGTGCAATTGTTCTGTTGTAAACACACAGATTGTATTTACATAACGGGCCCAAGAGTCAGACTTGCAGCCTAAGGTTTCACAAAGCTCTCAGCAACTTGTAAAAGTCTGTACTTTACTCTAGTACTCCAGCTCTGAGGTGTGATTGTCAAAATTAAATTTGCACATATTAACCAAAATCCTGATAACACCCTTACTGGATAGTTACAAAGACATTTTGGTAAGAACAAGTGTGTGTAAGCATATTGTTTTGGGATTTTGTCAATGAAAACGATTAAAATTGATGTTACATTTTTTTACAGCAATATATCGCTTTTTTTTCTTTCTGGGTCCTGGGGGTGCTCAGCTTTTCTTAGATACCGGCAGGAGGGGGACTCCAAGGAAAAAAGATCGGGAACCACTGATGTAAGGAATGAAACATTAGGCCCCTTATAAATAGACAGATAGATATACAGACATGTGCTCAGTGACAGCTGCAGGGTCTGAGAGCAGGTGTGATGGAGGGATTGAGGAGACTAATTTAGCCATACACTTGTGGTGCTAACGAGACCTCTACCATGTGCTGAGACACCCCCCCCCCCCCCACACACACACACACACACACACACACAACGACACAGTACCAATCATCTCTTCTCAACCCTGAACAACACCCACCCTGGCTATGCGTGTGTGTATTAATGTGTCTATGTGTGTGTGCATGTATCTTGCCACAAACGCCATATGGAATCACCTAGACAACTGTCAATTGAAGGTAGATAAAAAACGGCAATGATGTCTGATGAATAATTCAACGGTAGCAGCAAGTTCTGGTGAACCTTCGTTGTGAGGTCACTTTACCTTTTTTTATGTGTCACTTATTTTTGGATAACTAAACATTTTTCTTATTACATCTAACAGTGTTTTCAAGGCAGTCACTGCATTTCTTTCAGACATCAGTTTTGCCTTTTAAGACAAAAAGAAGAAAAACTCAGAATACATTTTAAAGTGACTAAAATGATAATCAAGAATCATTATGTGGCTGTCGTAGAAAAAGTTAATGAGAACAAATTAGTATTTCTTAAAGGGAACCAACTTAAATGAATGTGAAATAACAATTCAAAATGTTTATTCGAGTAACACTTTAGCTTGACATCATTTTTAAATCAACTAAAACATTGATTATAAACCGTCTCACAGGCTACAAAGTCTTTGGTTACCTAATTATTGTTATCGTTGCAGAAAGGAATGTTTGGAGATTTATTCATTTTTAATGATTTCGACCAATGATAACCCTTTGTTAGTCAAATTCAAGTCCCAGGACAAAATAACAGACGGAGTCCTAAAGAACATTTTCTCACAATTTTAGAAGAATTACATATAAATGTTTGACTTTTTCTTCACACATTAAATAAGCTTTAGGTGATGCTGACAACACTTAATTAAACCTTTATTCAACTTGAAATTAAATAACTGTTAATAACAACATCAACAAATATGTGAGCTACAGAACAATATAGTTGATGATCATGAAACATTTCTTTAAAATATATGATCAATAACATTTTTCAGGGGATGATACATACTGTTAATAAAAATGTCATCAAAATGTAAAGACTACCAGACTGTTGTCAATATACCAGTTATAATTAACTTTGGTTGGCTTTCTCTCATTCAGCAAGTGAAAACCAAAAACCAAAACAAAGTGTGTATTAGACAAATGAAGGAACTGCATATCATACTTCTGTAGTGCTTTCAATCAGATAGATAAATCTCTTTACTCATGATTTATTTTCCTTAAAAGTTATCTGTCCATGCCTTTAAATCCCACTTTTCCTCAGGGATTAGTTGATTTTCTAGTCATCTATATCTTCTGTGTTGCATTACTCTTATATAAGCAATTAAATAAACTAATAAGTGCAGGGCAGATCATAGCATGACACTGTGGTTAATCACAAACAGCGACAACCAGCTCAAGATTATCAATAAATGAAAAATAAATAAACCAAAAGGCCGCGCAGTGAATCCATGTTCAATCTTTGCTAGTTTGCAACAATCCAAGGCCATATACATTCACTAATGAGTTGTCATTGTTTAAAGCTTGAGCCATGGAAATGAGCACACATTGACTGCTGGAAAAAGGTGGCAGGAGACAAACGGTCTTGTCTTTGAGCACACAGTTCAATTTTCAACGAGCGAACACTGAGCCATGATGTGTGAGATGAGTGTGAAATCTGATTGCAGAGACAGACATACAGTGGGAGACTGAGCCCCAAGGTGTAAAGATCTAACTGCAGCACAAATGTAAAACAGGGAGAAGGAAAAGGTGTTTCTGCAAACTATGCTGTGTGTGTGTGTGTGTGTGTGTGTCTGTGTGTGTGTGTGTGTGTGTGTGTGTGTGTGTGTGTGTGTGTGTGTGTGTGTGTGAGGGGTTAGCTGTGGATGGCAGATGTCAGACCTCTCAGCCCCACCCCCACTATGGGACCACCTGTTGGACTGAGGCCATCTGGAGGGTGGGCCATCTCTCTGGACTGATACCACCAGGGTCTGACCCAGCATGCTGACCAATGATACATGATCACACCACATGACAGGAAACGTCCCGCGTGTCTGATGCTCATCCTTCTGTCTGTCTGTTGGTTGTGCCCTCTTTATTTATGTAGCATAATTATATTTCTCTGTTTCAGACCCTCTCCCTCTGATTGTTTTTCTGACAACAGAAAGTGGGTAATAAAGAAATAAAGGCAGAGAAAGTACTTCCACTCATAAATAAACAAAATTACGTCTTTCAAGTTCACTGTATATGAAGTGGTGTAACAAATAATATCAATTCAAATCAGGGCTCAGTAGTTTGACTTGTGCAGAAGGGGGTGAACACTTTTTTCTTTCTTTTTGTGTTTTTCAAATACAGATCAGCAAATGCTTTTGGTAAATTATAAATAACCTTGATTGGAAATGGTTTAACATTAGGAGAGGCACAGGTGTAAATAAACTTATTGTCAATGCCATCTGAGAGAGACGGGTTGAATACCTGGTATTAGCGATGTGTCCTGACTGATCATAACTGTATATCTAACCAGATCATCATATCTCCAAATATGTCTCCAGTGATAACCTGGGAACACATTTTCCCACTGAATGATAACAGAAGTGATGAAGACTTGAAGATTTGAAGCATGGGGGGGTGATGTGATGATAAAGTGATGATTTCTCAACTCTGACATGTGTACAGTAATAAAGTTAAAAATGAACAGGTAGGCCTATTCATCATCCCTCTCTCTCTGTCTATTGACATTGACTCGCAGTTGCCGGACACATATTAGCTCCACTCTCGCCTCCTCGCCTCTCTGATTGTATTCACTTTGATCTTCATTGAGAGTAATTTCTTCATTATTGCCTTCTTCACTAACACTGCGATGGGGTTTGTACTAAAATGGCTTAACAGATGACATTTAAACAGGGGTTTTGAAAAAAATAATGTAGCCACTTTGTCACTACCCAGAATGTATAGTACAATGGCAGCATATGTTTGAATCAATTTTTTCAAATTTTCTTAAAATGAAGAAATCTAGGGTCTTTTTGTATGGCTTACATGTAAAAGGTCAACATGTCGTCATGTATTGGATTCCCTTTAAGAGTGTAAATGTACCTTGCCTTAAAAAAGGTATGATTACATAGAATAAAACTTTACCATGAAACCAGCTTAGATTAAGCCTATAGTTCAGTATTTTTGCACTCTCCTTTTAATGAAGTGTGTAGGCCCTTACAAAGTTTTACCTTACCGCCTAGAGTTGGGCCACCTACCTCAGCTTCTTACTTGTCTTGTCATGAGTTTTTTTCCATACAAATCAGCAACCCACAAAGATTAATTTAAACACAGTTAATGTGCAGTATTTTCTTCATCATAAACCATGTATGGAGTAGGCTATGTCTTAAAAATAATTAGAAATTTAATACAACAAGTGGAGGGCTGGGCATGCATAGTTTGGGTTCAAAAAATCGATAGGAGTGGCACCTCGCTTTTATAGATAATCTTTTCCAGAGTGTAGATCTTCTATAAAAAAAAATCAGAACCTCCCTCTCTGGGTCTGTAAAGTCGAAGTTTTGGAGTTTAATCAAGCCAGAGTTAATTACTGAAAGTTTTTGAAGTAAAATGGAGCACTAAATAACTGGGGTCAACCGAGGAGCTGCGACTTTGAAGAGTGGTGCCTCAAATTAGGCCACAAACATTTCATGTGGTGATGAGTTAGTGTTTGTAGCTCACTGTCTTTTTTGCCTAACCATGTTAGCAAATCACACACACCGATATAAAAAGGCAGAGCTAGGCAGGACAGCTATCAGAATCGTTGTTGAGGAATTTAGGGATACAAATAATCTCATAAACATGTGATAGTTGTACTTTTTTGAGTTAGGCTAATAAGAAGTGCGAGTCATTTTCATTAGGTTTGCAAGCCAGCTAACTCTCCCACTTGGTGTTTAGACTCACTGACATAATTGCATGTAGCTAATCCTAATGTTTGTTATGTATGAAGCCCTACACACAACTGTGGTTTTGAACAATGAGACAAATTAGTCATTACATTACATCTTACACTGTATTCTTACTTGTTTCTGTTCAGTTTAGGCAATGCAATTTGATGAGTATCCTAAGATCATTTTCATTCTGTGAGCAGTGTTTAAGAGGTTTATGTTAACATTATATGGGATATTTGTGCTGAACATGTGATAAGTAACTGTACTTAACATGTGGCTGTTTGTTCTGTACAGTCATTCACGAAACATCTGCATCTCTGTCAAACCAACATGGCAGTCTTCAGCTTGAACTACCATGCTAGATATTCCTCTGAAGAGATGAAGGTAGTGTCATTGAATGTACTCATTTCATTTTCCTTTTTTTCCAATGTATTTATTCTTGCTCATTTCATTTGGACTTTCGAGGTTTTTCTGAATAATAGGTTTTTATTTTGGGTTTGCTGATTACATGGAGAGAGCAAAACACTTAATGCATTACCTGACAAAATGTTGTACGTCGCACCCTTCTGAGGATAAAAACATAACCACCCTCTCCTATTGGCTGGAGGTGAATTAATATCCTACTGCGTTCTCACATCAGCTCACTCGGACTTGCTGCTGAAAAAATACCAGGGGTCTGGCAGACAAAACTCTGGGTAATGTCCGAGTGAAAAACTCTGCTGTTTGCGTTCACACATACTGTACAACTCCTCCTCGAGTTTTCTGCAAGTGTCGAATCCCTACTAGATTAGATCCCATACCCCTGCTCCAAGTTAGATCTTCTTTTTTTTAGATGGCAGTTGAAGGCGAGGTTACACTCAACTAATGCTTTCATCAATTTATGGATTCAATTTTATTGACAAGGATACCTTTTATAGTGCTTTTGCTGATCTGAATCTTCAGCTTTTATTTGAGCTGAGTATGAGGTCAAAGGACCGCCGCTAAGCATGACCACGTGAGGCCGAGACTGTGGCTTCTTGGGTCCATTGTATACAGGTACATTTAGGCACCTCAGGCATCATTTTCTGGGTCAGTATATCACACAGTAAGAAATGAATAGCCTCCATTCACAGCAGTTAGCATCCATACTGACAGAACATCCCCACAAAAGAACTCAAACACTACCTTTAACATAACCTTAAAGAAAGTAGTACTTTCTTTATTTTGTAAATAAAATAACAACATTTCTCTCAGAGAGAGAGAGAGAGAGCAAAGCAAGAGATGAAATCTTGAGCTTTAAATGTATTTTTTATTTTACTCCACCCTTATATAATGGCTTTCTGACACTTAACTTTCACACCCCACATTGGAAAGGAAGTATATTGACAGGTTGTGGAGATTACGGAGACATCAAACTGACAGAAGGATCTACTTGTTTTTCTGCAACAGCCTGCATTAATGGGTGAGAGGAGTGTTAAAAAAGGAGGTGTGCATATTCCAATCAACTGCCAGCATTGTAGCAACTGTGTGTATTGCATCGACTCTGAACACTCCACCTGTTTACATCAAACCTCAGTGTTGGCATGCTGTTGCCATAACTGAGAAAATCACTGTTAAAAACATTTGATTCATGCAGTGAATCAGCTGAGACATATACAGCAACAGTCTGATTGATCTTTTACCTTCACTTTACAGATTGAGTATGCATTTCCTTATTTTAAATAGCATATTCACTTCTAACTGCAAGGTTGAGGACTCTTTCTTCACGTCAATTTGTTTGGGAAAGATTTTGAAACCTTATCTCCGCTCGGTAAACGTGTGACCACCCCAAGACAAAAATTAGACTGTTAACTTAAATGAACACATTAACTACCGGTATGTGACATGACGTTTTATATAAACAGTCTCCTTCATACCTTAGGGGTTTGACAAGATTTGATTAGGAGTTATTTTAGTAAATAATGAGTCCTGCTGTGTTAAGAGCAAAGAATAAATAAAATATTTTTTTCTTCTTCGTATTGCCAAATAAGTCATTTCAATGTGATGTTTGCCCATTACCAGAAACTCAAACAAATATTATTCAGTATCAAACTAATGAAATGCATCGTGTTTACAAAAAATACAACAGAATTATTTCTAAAAGTGTGAAAGAGAACATACTCAACATCAATAAATACTATGTACCATTCAAATTTGAGAGTAGTCTCCCAGTTGTGCACAACCATAAGAACATAGCTTACAGCAGTAAGAACAATAAAAACATAATACTTCAGTGTCTCTGTGTCTCAGACCTGCAAAGGGGACACCCCCCCGACCCCACCTTTAGCATTAGGCCCTGTGTTCACTTAGCATTTTCTTCTGAGCGGCAGCGTCTTTTTAAAGTTTTCTCAATGAGGAGAGAGCTTTCTCAGTAGAAATCTTCCGCCTACAGAAAAAGTGCAGCGCCCAGCGTCTTTTCTTCTGAACGCTCTGCCTGTTTTATGCGGCCACTCCGAGCACGCAAGTTGAAAATCTTTCAACTTTTCAGAAACGCGCTGTTGACGTCACTGGCGCTGTTTTCCAATTGTATGATATTCCCCTGTATTCTTGCCGCCTATGGATCATGTCTTGTACCGACATCCTCTGATAGGGTAAAAAGTGATAACGGGCATGCAGCACTTTTCTTCTCAGCGCACAAACGCTAGGTAAACACGGGGCCTAAAGAGTAATTACACAAACAATGTCTGCGCATGCTTGACCGAGGGCTACACTTGTCTTGTGGGAAACCGTTAACTTGCTCAGCTTACCTGACTCACACACATGTGATGTTTACAAAGAGTGTTTCTTTTATTCTATTTGTATACAGTTACTGTGATATTGCCAGACTATTGGGGACTCCATTGAATTAGATTCACTTTGGTCAAGAGGGCTTTCATTTGGCAACCCTGCAGAGTAAGTTTGAATAGCATTCGCAGCAGTGTCAAAATTACAACTAGATGTTTGGCTCTGTGAATAACTTGTGGACAATGGCAAGGGATTTGAATGGAATTGGAAAATAACTCCTGTGGATTTTTTTTTTAAACAAAATGTTTAATGAAATTGGTTGGTACCAAAGAGACAACCATTCAGGACATGTAAAAACTGCTTTAATTTGTGGTTTTTCAGATATAATATTATTATAGCACAATCATTTTATTTTTATATTTTTATATTTTATATATTTCAAGACTTTTATTACAAAAAGCAGCAGATTATTACAAAATGTGGGTGATATTACATAAGAGTGATTTAAAAAAAAAAATCATTTTCTCTAGTTATTACGCAATGCGTTGAGCCTACTGTGCTGAAGCACACCTCTTCCAATCGTGCCAGGGCTGAGGAAGTGTACCATGCTACAGCTGCATGCTACAGAGATCTCCCACTTGTCAAACGAAATGGACAAAGGGGGTCAAATGTGCTTGACATGCTAAGGATTACCTATTGTGAGTGCAGCCTAAGCGTAACTGAGTCAGATTCATTAAGTATCCAGGTATGCCTCTGAAAACTTTGTTGGCAGAGGGTGAGTTAAAAAAATCTTGAGATCTGGCCAAGTGGGAAGGCTTTGAGGTTGAATGAGGCAGTATCAATCATGTAGTTAGACACACGCATGTCCTTTGTCTTAAAATTAGTGACAAGATCAAAAGTGTGGCCCTCGAGGTGAGTGGGCCCATTTACAAATTGAACAAAGTTAAAAGATTCAGTATGTTGCATTAAATAATTGAGGAGCACACGTGACGGGCAACATACATGAATATAAAAGTCACCAAGTAATAGAATTCTGTCATACTTGGAGGGACAGAAAATCAGAAAAATCCTTGATAAAATCTTGCCACAGTTTAGGAGTCTGGAGACTAGGATGCAAAGTAAGAGAGCTTTACTATTTACTATGTTTTTTTTTTAACAACCGACTCTGCCACCACGACCAGATAAGAGTGGTTGATAAAGATGAACACAACTGCTGGTGTGGCTTCAAACTTGGGGATTAAATTGCCTTAACTCGACCAAGCTTCAGTGATCAAAAGAATATCGAAAGATTCAATAAAGTCATAACAGATAGAAGACTTGTTGGGAAGAAATCCAAGTTTAAGAAGCCCAAACGTTAGAGCTAGCTTGGTGGTTGGGATGTGAGAAATGTGTCATACACATTTCTGACTTTTTACAGGGAGGGACATTATAGTATCATGTTGTGCATTTTCATTCTGCCCCATTTAATCGTACAATTAACAGTGACCCAGGCAGATGAAACATAATACGACTCTAATGCTTCAAAGCCATAATACTGCTGAACATCTTGCTAAAGGAAAATGAAATCAAAAAAGCTAAAAATAGTTTTGTAAAGTCTTTGCTACACAAAGCTATTACAATTTGATGTCTGTCTCCGATATGAAGGATTTCTATACTAGCAATTCTTACATTTGCCCTGACTTTAAGCCTTATTATGGTATCAGCCGATTGTTTGTGGAGGCGAACGTGTGTTATAATATTCACACACATGCACTTTAGTGTAAGGCAGTAGAAGCATATCTATGTGTTACACGCCTTTTAAGTGTACTGTACATATTTGTGTGTGTGTGTGTGCGTGTGTGCGCCTATGCCCAACTATGCCTGTGTGTATATTATCGCTTGTCTATTTTGGGGTCATATTTGATAAGCCTCTGAGTGATGTGGCAAGATGAAGTGACAGTTTGTCAGAAAGCAGGTCATGGGGCAGTGACTGTGTAGGCGGCCCTCCAATCCTGCGTACCGGGTATAATTAGGCACTCATTACCATATCAGTCAATTACCAACAACCACTCTGGGTGCTTTCTCTCAGGAATCTGCCCTTCTGGACACCAGCTCTGAAGAAGAACAGATTTCTTCTGACTGCAGAAGTAATTATTTTTTTTTCTGCCTCTCTCCCTCCTTCCCCTTATTATGATTGCTACTGGTAAAACAATGGCTTAGGTTTTTTTGTTGTGTTGTATTGCTGCGGGCACCATCTGTGGTGGTGAGGGGGAGGCACAACAATACCCGGCCATATGGTCAGGGCATCAGCAGCGGGCTATATCTGCTCATCAAGTCCTGTCATTGTCATCAGCCGCTCTGCTCATACACTCGTCCGTGTTCATCTGTCACACATGCACATGCTCACAGACAAGGGACTGACACAGCAATATATGGTCGTATACTTATTTATGAGGCAAGGATCAGGTTGGATGAGCAGCTGTCTTATTGAAGCATAAAAAAATGTTTCCTTACACTTACTCAAAAGACTCGAGTCTTTTGCCTGTTTGTGAGACGGCTTGCTGTTCAAGGGTAACTGTAATCCTTCAAAATATTCTGGAGCAGTCGATTAAGTTGTTCTTTTGTTGTTGTTTTCCCCCCCGCTAGTCTGCATCCAGCACTGCTGTGGCATTATCTCGATAACTTACGATCAGCTTCATCTACACCAATGAAATAATTTGTCACCTCAACATCAATCCCAACCCGCAACCGTTGATTGGTGTTGGGAGCTTGGGGCTTTTTTAGACAAACCCATCTGCTGTCTCGCACCTCCTAATCTGCAACATAGTGCATGCACACCGCAAACACACACACACACACACACACATACACACACACACACACACACACACATACACACACACACACACACATATGAAAACACACAAAGCCGTTACTGGTGCCACCTTCCTGTCCTACATATTACATACATTATACATTTATCCAACAATATGCTTTTGTTGCTTTCAATTTGGGTTTGTGTATTTATCTGTCAGGGACTAGTAGACAATAAGGATTAATATAAATTGCATGAGATCTGTCATCATTTGTATTCATATGGGCGAAGAACCTGCCATACTGTAATGGACCGAATCCTTGTTATTCTTCCAGGTGAGAGGCAAGGACTTGAGTTGTTCTCATCAAGATAACAAGTAGATGAGAAAAGGAAGGGAGGAAGGGGGGTGGGGAAAGAACAGAAGGCTACATTATACATACAACGCACAGAGAAGAGGTGTGAGGAGATGGTGAGATACAGTTATTAGATGAAAAACTCCAAAATTAACATGTTAAATAAGAGAAGGACGTGAGATGCTTGAGGAAAAAGAGATAACTTCAGAGAGATCTCAAAAAAAAGGCGGAGATGAGAGAGTGGGAGAGGTTGTGACTGTATGCACAGCCTCTCCCACTTATTGTGACAGAAGAGGTGCCTCGTTCTCTCAGGGAGACGAGGTCATTCTGTCAGATAGGTAGCTCAGTACTTCAGGTAAGGTACAGTAGCACATTGGGTCATGTAGGCTAACTCATTCTCTCAGGTAGGGTAGCTCATTCTACCCAGTAAGGAAGCTTATTCTGTCAAGTAGGCTAACTCATTCGGGGATGTAGTGGAGCTCATTCTATCAGGTAAGGCAACTCAGTCTTTCAGGTGGGGTTGCTCATTGTTAGGATTCAACATTAGACAACACATTCCTGCCATTACTTGCAGATTTCTCTCACATATTCACATATAACACATTATGCTGACGAAAACTGTAAATGTTGAATTAATACTCTATCAAAAAGATGTTAACATGATTTATTATTTACTGAGATACGCCTAGAATCCCTTTTTGACATCAGGAAAGTAAATTGATACAAGCATAAAAAAGGATTGCAATGGTGTAGGGCAGCACAATAAGTCGCTATTTTATCATTATTGCAAGATGAACCTTTGAAATAAACACATCCCAAAGGTCTGATTTTTTTTTTGTTGCTTTAAATAAGAAGAAATGGAAATGAGCACTGCTTTCTCACTCAGCATGTGTACATGATGCACACTCTCAGGCAATTTTCCTGCAGTCAGATGAAGCTCAAGCTAGCTATCAGCTACACTCAGAGTAATTGTTGCAGATTTATGGTGCGGTATTTGGTTAAATAAAAGTGGTAAAAAATGGATCGATTTATTCTGGAATCACGAAAAACATGTTGAAAATAGCTATAGCTAATGTAGGGTTTAAAAAAAATAAAAATAAATCACGATTCATGTCATTATCATATTATCCAAAAATCGTATCTGTTTTTTTCCTCAAATTGTTTGATCCTAAGATAAAATAGAATTCAAGTTTAAAATAATGAAATTAGGATTGTAAGATTAAAATTTTATTTGCCCATATTTCAGCCTATAGAAACTCACTTTGTTTGGAATTACTTCCTGTGTGCAGACATAAAAGAAAACTTCATTGATCTTAAAAACAATACACAATTCATTCTGAGGTAAATAAAGACTGGTTTAATGAATCTGGCTATCAGCTTTGGCCAGTTCGTCTCGCTGTTAAGCAGGGAGGCCCGTATGGACAGCCTAATTCTCTGCAGATCACAGGGATTGGGATATTGTTTATGGGATCAGCTGAACAATAGGCAGGGGAGTGCTCCTCTCTCCTCTCTATCTTTGTTTTGCCTCAGGCTGTTTAGAGGACTGCTCTATATCCACTTCTCTCCCTCGACTCCTTCAAACCCACACTTCTCCTCATCTTGACCTCTCTCTTGCCTGCCTTTCACCCTCTGTCCCTGTCCTCTCGTGTCCCCTTCCTCTGTCTGCCGTCAGGGCCTGCTTGTCCTGCTTGTTGTTTTAGACCAATAAACCTCCAGCGCTGTTTGCCCTCTGGTCACCTGGCCCCACACCACAGCAGAGGGGATTTCGGGGATGACAGTTGCCCCTGGCGAAGGGAAAACAGGCAGAGGGACTAAGTGGGTGATGGGATAGGAGTCGGGATAGAGGGGGGCTTTGCAAGGCTGCCTCAGTCTGTTCCAGCCCTGGGAGACAGCTGGACTTGCTCTAGCCTCTTGGCTTGTGGGGGTCTTCCCTGTTACCACAGCCATAAGGACCAAATCTTTGGCCTGGAACATAACCAATGTCTACTGGATTTGGCCAGAAGAGAGACAGAATACTACAACAAATTAATGTAGAACAGGAAACAGGCTATAGCTCATACGTTGTTGTTTTTTTTGGTGGATGGCAAAAAAAGTGAGTCATAAAAAAGTAAGTGATAGTTGTTTTTCAACATCACTACACAAATAATTTTTTTTGAAGACATGATAAAAGAAAAAATACTTTCAAGAAAGGGGAAGGAAAGAAATCAAGAACACAAACCATGCAAACAATATCCAATAATTCTTATTTTTCTAATTGTATCTAACTTTCTAAAAGTATAACACAAGCTTGGCAGCTGCATTTTGCATCTCTGATTGTCTAACATGTATTTCCTTTTTATCAAATTCCCTGAAAGGTGTAATTATGTCGGCCCCCTTGAAATATCCCTGGCGTGTTTGCTCGTGTTCGTGTGGCGCTCGGCACATATAATTTAATTTGAATTCATTACTCCCCCTCCTGTCAGTTAATATATTCATGACTTCCAATTCCCTCAGAGCTGTCCCACCACCTGGAGTGTCCTCCCTCATCTGTGTCACTCCTCCCCCCTCCTCCTCCTCCTCATCCTTCCTCCATCCGTCCTCCTCCTCACCCCTCCTGGCCCTGCGGGATCCCTGGGGGCCCATGAAGGGGTGTTAGGGCCAGGGTCACAGAGGCTGGGGGGCCTGCTGTCATTAGGGTGCAGTGGAATGTGTTAGCAGGGACCAGCTGGGACCAGCCAGCTCTGTCCTGGGCCGTTCTGTGCTGGTGCTGCTGGTGTATGTACTGTATGAGTGTGGTGCATGGAGATCGTGACACCAGCAACAAACAGATTTGAGACAGCAGAAGTGTGGATTCACACAGCAGTTTTCAACATTGGCTTTTTTCACTCTTCAAAATGATTCAGCTGAGAATAGCAGGGTTCTAAGTTGCGATTGTTACTTTGTTCTTCTTTCTATTTCTGGGTTACGGCTTTGACAGAACCAGGGTTGAAGTCTCCAGATTTAGATCAACATCTAATATTTACATGATGCCTGATACAATAACAAAAGGAGCTTGCAGCACCGCCAGGGGTCCTTGTGTTGTGGAGTAAATATTTAAGTTTTGCATAGTGTGAAATACATTTGAATGGAGGACCTGTAAGGAAGCAGAATGAGAGATAATGGGTCCTTTTATTGACATTGAAAACAATTCTGTCTGTTGACTTCTTCCTTCTTTTTGTTAATAAGATTACATCATCCAATAAAATACTAACTGAGTAGTCATGTTTCTTTTTTTTTTTTGGCAGTTTCACAGCGGAAAGGACGGAGCTTCAGCTTCAAAATACTCCTCTCCTCCTTTCATTTTCTCTCTTTCTTTCATGTTGCATCTTTGTACCAGCCTCTCGACAGACACTGACTGAATATGTCCCTTCTGCGTGCTAAATATTTCATGGCGGGGAGCAGCTCCAAGTTTGATCCTTGCAGGGTGCCGGTGTAGGAGTTCAAAGGAGACGGTGGGTCCTCTGACAGCCAGCCAGAACAGAGTGAAGGAGGGGGGAGGTGGGGAGACTGGGTTAAGACAGGAGGTGGGGAGAAAAGAGGAGAAGGAGAAGGGGAAGGGGAAAGAAGGGAGGGAGGGAGGCACTGCTGTGTGCTCAGTTTAAATTCAGCACCACAGATTTCCTGGACAGCTCCCTTGGCCTTCAAAACAGTGAAAAACAAGAAGTTGAAGTATTTTAAACATACGTCTCTGTTCAGACAAAGGTATTTTTATCCATAAATATTACCTATATGAGGTAGTAAAAGCCACAGAGTAATTGTTCATACCAGCCATTAGATTTGAATGAGTGGAGCAGTGTGTATTACCCATACATGTGCATTCTCATCCTGCAGTGTGTGTTAGTGCACGCATGTCTGAGTATATCTATGTGTGAGTGTATTAGAAGGAGAAGAGCGGGGCTTCATTATTAATCAGAGCCCTTCCCTTAGTGTGAGAGCTGCTCACACTCCATGGCTTAATGACTGAAAATGAGCCGTAATTATGGGCTGTCAGTCCAGCCCCTGGCACCCCCTCTGCTCCTCCATCTCATGGGTCCATGTCCTCCCCTCTGCCGCACCACACCCAGCCTGCCATCACGCACCACCATCACTTCATCACGTGAATCTCAGTTACCTAGCCCTGCATTCAATATTAGACCAATTTGAAATCTTTGTCACTAGAAATAATTGTACAGGCAGGATAAAGAGATAAATGGAGATGTCTTATTCAAATAGTGCTGCCTGTCTGCATCACACTAAGTTATACACACCCAACATATCACTTTATAAGACGGGGAACATTTTAGATTTTAATTAATAAGAGTTTCTGATTTCATTCAAATGCTGAACATATAATCTGGAAACAACTTTATACAGATACAAAGTTTTGTATGACACTGAACTTCTTTTTTTTTTGCTAGAGCCAGGCTTCAATGATACTAACAAATTAAGGATTGATGTATGTTTACCACGGCACAGTATATATATTTATATATATTCGTGTCTCCTGTTTTCCATCCCTTGTCTCTCTCTCTCTCTCTCTCTCTCTCTCTCTCTCTCTCTCTCTCTCTCTCTCTTTTTCTCTCACACACATTCCCTTCTTTCTTGCTCTGTGCACTTAAGCTCATCGTTATGCAGCGTGTGGTTTGTCAGAGCTGATGATGAATCTGTTTATGAGTGGAGAGAGCTGATTTCCCCTGAGTGGTCTCTCTCTTTTTCTCTTTCTCTCCTACTCCTTTTCTTTCTCTCCCTCTTCTTTGCATCAGTCCATCCAATCAGAGAGAACATCTCTCCCGTTCCTCCCCTTCGGCCCTGTCCACCTCTGCAGGGTTTCTCACCTGTCTGACATAAAGCATTGAATTCTGTCCTTAAATGAACGGGTTTACCGACCACTCTGCTATACAAAAAATAAATAAAGGCAGATACAGATTTGGATATGGATCTTGTAACAATGTTTAGTATTTTTGGGGAACTGTTTGCACAAACCTGCCAGTTGAATCTCTTTCATCACACTCAGTATTTGACTTAATGTCATATTTCCCCTCCTGCAGAAGACACTGACAGAATGCACCAGGTTGCACAATGAATGGATTGTAGGCTACACACAGGTAAAAACGAGGACAAACACCCACAGTCAAACAAAACTCACATTTAACAATAGAACCCAACAGTGCCCTGAAAGCTGTCATGCATGAGTAATGTGTTGCTTGTTTAAGTCTTCAGCATCTCTTACAAGATGGCAAGTTTAAAAATGTAGGCATGTTGACGCTACAGACAATACAAACCATTTTGTCTGACAGGTCCCCCTCCTGGGCCTTTCAGTATACACATGCTGTTTGAAATCTGCACACATACACGTACTGCATGCATATACACAGGCGCATATTCACGCACACAAATACACACACACACACTAATATCCCTGTTGGAGGTGGTGGAAGTGCCAGCTATTATCAATTAATCTTTGCTGTGTTTTTTCTCTTGCAGAGAGTGGTACCATATGGTTCTCTGTCAGCCACTGCTTTTAATTTACTCCTTGCGTCTGCTGTGAAAACAGACCAACATCCTATCTGAATTGCTGATTTGATAGAGGGAGTACAGGGAGATGTGAAGGAGAGCGTTGCACCGTACACTCAATATGTATAATAAATGTTGTGCATGCAGGAAGTTGTATGAGATTACACACTCTTAACCTTGTAGGACTTCTCCCCTATTGCACGTCATGCAGATTCTCATCAATTTTGCAGAAACTTAGATGACAGAAAATTCCAACATTTACAACATTTATTTTGACATGAAAAGAATGTATCAATAAGAACAGCATAGACAATATGACTTAATTTCTTTCTGTTGGTTTACTTGTCTTTGAAAGACATTAATGTGTGTCATTTCAACCCATTTTAAGCTTTTCATGCATTATTTAACAGCGTTGTGCTTTTGGACTTTTGGACATGCAGAAAAGAGCAAAGTAAGGTGTTCCTTGTCAGGTGACCTTTGTCATCATGGTACTGTAGTCAGGTGACCTTCCCTGTCATTTCATAGTCAGCTTGATTGATGAGGGGATTTTTGAACTGCACTTCTGTTATGTGACCAAAATCAAGGCTACTTGATCTTTGCTATAATAACAACTCTTTTTCTGTTTATGTTTGTCTCTTCCTATCCATCTGTAAGTTCTGGTTAGCTGACCTATAATCTTTATGTCCTAATTGATGTAATCCTTATACCTTGCACAGTCCAGCAGCTAATATTTGCTGTATCAAACAACATCACTAGCTGCATGTGTCTGAAAAGTTTTCCAACTCAGTTAGCCTAGAACTGAATGCGAATAAGAGTTTTTTAAATACAAAAAAATCTATTATAATAATAAAATATATGTATAAAAATTTATACATTAGCAGCATTAAAAGAAACATGAAATCAAGGAAAGTCACTTTGATAAAAAACGAGATAAAAAACAAGTAACTTGACAGAACATTGACAGAACATTGACAGAATTCTTGTCTCTCTTCAGATTTCTACCAAAGCATTTACTTTACCCATTCTGTCATAAATGTGTGGCTCTTTCACTACAAGCCTTAATGTTCCCTTATCAATGATGGAATAAGAAAGTGCATTCGGTTGGTAGGTGAATGTGGCAAATGCCAAAATCACAACAAGGCCCAGTTTGGTACCTGAGTGCTGAGAGCAACTCTGAATGCATCTTAATTAATAAATAGCTTATTCATCAGCTTGAATGTAGGCAGAAAATGATTTAATAAATGATTACTGGGTATGTTTAAATGATTTTAGCTCCTATTAACATGCAACATTAACATCCACTATAAAAGCACTGGATAATTCCCCCCCCCCCCCCCCCCCCCCCCCCCCACACACACACACACACGCACACACACACTATCTCAGCGTTAATTAGCAGAGCTAGATGTGAATAGCTCAAGGTTGCACACTTCCAACTGCACTGGAGTGCCATACACTCCTGACATTTTATGAAGCAATGGCAAGACCATGGGGGGTTGGGGGGTGGGGAGCAGAGCTACTCCCCATGCTTTGCTGTGTGTGGGTGTAAAAAAGGGTAGAGGTGAAGAAGGAGAGGTCGTCTATGTTGTGGAGGAGGGGTTAAGGACAGATGTTTTTTTTTTTTTTTTTTCTCAATGTGAAGGTCCCAGGTGGAAAAGGAAATCTGTGGGTTGGAGTGATGGTATAAGGTGAATTTGATTGTGTGTGAGTGTGTGTGTCTGTGTATGATGGATGAGGTGTGCTCATGTGGTCTCTCACCACAGATATTGTGGTCAAACAGACAATCCATCAGTGCATATTGGACCAGAGGATTCCTGCACTCCCATCAGTCCTGTGCACTGCAGAGCAGACACAGTGTGCTCTCTAAGAAACATTTGTGTCAAATGCTTCTTGTTGTATTTACAATTGAATTTGTTTTTCAAATGCCTGTAAACATTAAGCTTAGTATAAATTACAGTCTTTACCAGTGGCAGTTTAAATGGCTGACAGTGATCATTACCATGCTGGAAAACACAACACATTCTTTAAGATGCAGAAATATTGCGGAAGAGAAAAAAAAATGAAGGAAGATAAATACTCTATGAATTTTTAGACACATGGGAAGGGAATTATTACTCTTGAAGTGTTTAAAACAAAAATCCTTACAGCATGTAACCCCCAAAAAAAGAAAGCAAACATTTTTATGACCTATACATGCTTTTATACAAAGAGACATATAACAGAGTTCAATAAATGACATGATTTTATTTTTAGTTTCTTATGGGAACAGTGCAGCATGTTTTCATTGTAGACACCTGGTATTTTTTTTAAACGGGCACATAGTTAATTCATTATTTCTTTGTTGTTGAACGGCTGGAGCTACTGTCTGAGGGACAACATGAGGCCCAGTGGCTCTTTTCATATTATCTAATATCCACTTACAGTCAAGAATTCAGAAAAAACATGTAAAATCATAAATTGTTGACTTTGTATAGAGAGACTTTGCTTTGTAAAGTTTTGGTTAGTCAAACATCATCATTGTGAGTGCAGTAATTGTACATATACCTACTGTAAGTATATTTTTTAGTTTGAATGATAAACATGACACTTCTACATAAATCACTCAATGGGGACATAGTTTACACAGCAGGTTGATGAGCTAATATATGAGTAATAACATCATTCAGTGTGGTCAACCCTGTTCAAAGCTTTTTGGAGTCACTCCATTCCTCAGTAAACGTTGCTCCCTCAGCAGCTTTCTGAATGTGTGTCACTTAGAAGAATTCCTAGAGGTGCAATAAGATAACATATTTGTGAATTCAGCCCAAGGAAGTGACACACGGACAGTCTTTTATATTAACTCTGTGATCTTGGGAGGTTTACATGAATGGGTGAAGATACAATTTAATGTAATGCATGTTTGAGTGCATTTGAAAGCGAGCGTGACTCAGGGCATGTTTATGGATGATGCACTGCCTCACAGTTAAATCACCATACAGTAGCTTTGAGAATCAATCCGCATCACAGACACAAAGCAGAGTGTTTTATTTGTTTGTGTGTGAACTAGCACATATATAGAGAGCGGTCTTTCCTCCTGCAAATAACACAATAACTTGAATCTTGATTTAGATTAATTTACAATTCAGATTGAGACATGCCACCTTTAAAATATATCCTCACATGGAACATGTATGAATATCTGGTTTTGTGTATTGGATAGATGTCTTAATAAAAAATGTACACAGGCAAAAGAAGTTGGGCCTAAACAAATTCAAGATACTGATCATATTTTAATTATCCGTATGTTAAGCACAGAAGGAAGTCTACTTTCTCAGTTATCACTGACACACTTCAATCTATGATTTATTTAGTTTAGTTTGCAGCTTTACATGTCTATTTCCAACAAACTGTGGTGATGTGACTTCTGAGCTGCCTTTATAAAAAAGCTTTCAGAGGGAGCATGGCTGACAGAGAATAGCAGCAGTGATGTCGAGCACGGTGAGTGGTGCTCAGGTGCTCGGTGGTAAAGGCCAATCATCACAGGGTGAGTTCTGCCTAATTAGGGGATCTCCTTGATCCAGAAAACAGGACAGGATACCCTGACCCTCATTCACCAGTCCTCCCAGATCAGGGCTCCAGCTGCTTTATAATAATGATCAACCAACATTCAAGTTAGTCGAATTCTAGTCGAACCTATCTCATATACTGTGTGTAGAGCAAATAAATATATTTTAATTGCAAGTTCCATGCTAGTTTTTTACAAATTCTTATGAAGTCTCACCTCTGGAAAGAGCAATGTGTTGCTATTTATTCGGGCACTAAGCATGAAAAAGGTTCTCTTCAGTCTTCTCGGCGAAGGAGAGATTTTCCTTGTCAATGATTTCATAGATCTATAAAACATTCTGCTTACCGTCAGATGATAAATCCCTGCCAGAAGGTGAAAACTGCTCGCTTATTGAAAAAAACAAAAAACAAGGATGACTGCAGGTGACAAAATAGTGAATCTACGTTTCTGAACTTGTGCAGTAAAAGAGTGAAGAATGGTCATAGAAAATGTGCAGTAACTCTTACAGTGTTGATTAATCTGTATACAGGAATGTAGTTGGTTGTATACTCTGAGATATGTAAATGGATGCTTTTCTCATAAAACCAGTAACAAAAGAGTGATTAAAAAACAAAACAAGAAAACATTCACATAAATAAACTGCAGATTTACAAGATCTGCAAACATGTTTTTCCTTTCACTGGTTGAATCACAAAGAGTCAGATACATTCATCTCTTTCTTGCTTTTGTTTCATAGACAGTTACAGAGGGAATCATTCTGCTCAAGGTTGTATAACTAACCTTGCAACCACTATAATGTGAAACAGGGTTGGTATTGTTGTTTTTAAATACGAATGTCAGATACTTTATAAAGAAACCAAACCTTGAGGTATTTCAGAGCCCTGAGAGACGTTCTACTATTCAGCATAGTCGCTTTTGTTTATCACGAGACTGAAATTGTCGCAGAGAACAAGAACTTCACTAATGAGCATACAGTAGGGGCACAATAACAATGTGCACCTGTGTGTTTGTGAGTCCTCACATTTTGTTGGTGCCCTAATGGTTTTCCCTTCCTAAGCTGTTCCTCTGTGGTAAAAGTCTTTTTTAAAATTAGGCATTTCAAATTGCTACATTGAACAGTTGGTCTTAGACTATGGGTGTGCTAACAGGGCAGATTATTGATGGGACGCACTGTTGGGTGTCCTGTGTTAAGGTCTTAACTTTAGTATTGCTTCAAATGCATTTGTGTGGTTTAAAAGATGCCCATCATTACACATACACTTTGTAGAGACATTCAATAGATAGATGTATAAGATTAAAATAACTCCCTAGTCCCACATGTGACAAAATCACATAAGGAGAATTTGTGCTAATTAAGAAACACAGTTCAGATTTGTAGTATTAAAGTAAAAGCTGTAGGTGTATTTTGTTTCCTTCCACAACTCAGACTCAATCCAATATTAACAATACTTCCACCGCCTCGTCAGGAATTGTTTTCTGTTTTCTATGTAGCTATAGGCTGAAAGGGCAGAACTGGGATGTCAGAGTTGTGTCCTTTCATAATATTTATCTATTTCTCTGACAAAAACTTGATTGTTCCCAGTTGCAAAGTCACAGTCATCTTTATTGTCAATTTTCTATACGTGCTGGACAAACAGGGAAAAATCGAAAATGCATGACTGTAATCCCCTCGTTTCAATGCTCCTGTTGATCTTCATACCCAGGACAGTCTCTCATATTTATGATCCCATCCAAAGTGTTTGAACTGCTCAAACTGTATAGCTGTGGCAACAAGGCCACGCGCATTGTGCCGCTTCGCTTTGCATTCTGCCATGTGCATTATGCTGATGACGCTTCCTTTCTTTGCTTCTCGGCTCTTCACCAGCTTCACATTTCCATCATAACAGCTTTCTCTTCACATTGAGCACCATTGATCTTAGCTTTGCAAGTTCAACCCCCTTACTTCCCCCTCGTGTACATGCTAATATAATAAGGAGGTGGACAATGCTGTGTTGTGAGCACCATTATCCCACATGCAATACACTCATTCAGAGTGGTATCTGAATACAAGCAGCACAGAACACAACAACTTCATCACAGCAAACATTTAAATATGTTTAGCCTTGCCAATTTCAATTTCAATGATCAGTATAGTGCCTTGTATACAAATGCAGTTTGAAATGCATATTTGATCATACATAAAGCTAAAGCTGGAAAAATGACCCTTATGATGAAGAATGTATTTTTCCTACTGAATTCATTCGTTTAGTTTGTTTTGTACTGATGGGACTGCTGGTCTTAAAATCAAATTAGCAAAACAAATCAACCATATGATGCGCAGGCTTGCTGATTGCTGCTGTTTTTTTCCCCCTTCATTTTATTGGCATTTTTTTTTTGCCTTCCTTCCCTGCTTTCCTCCTGAAGTTGCAGCTTTCTCGCCACGAGGGTCCCTGTGGACCGGACCAGATGTTCCAGGCAGCACACTTCCCCACTCTCTGCCTCATGGAATATTCATGGGCAACCAGGCACCGCAGCACAGCACAGCACCGCGCCGCACAGACCAGAGACCACTTATTTATTTATTTCATCACCCTGCTGCCTGGCTGTCTGATGCACAACAACAGTTCAACATACAACAGCATCTTCTCACCTTCCTGTTTCTCTCTGAGTCACTCACCGCATCCTTTTTCCTTTATGGTGTATCTTTTCATTGGCATGATTCCCTTGGATACATAAACATGCCAAACTCCATATCTGCGGGTTTTTTGATGGATCATCCAAGTCTCAGCCCTCCTCTGCTCCCCTCTTTTACCCTGCACTTGATTTCTCTCTCTCCTCCTCACTTTTATTAGGCAGATGGGTGGGAAGTGAATGGAGTGTTGAATAACTGATGTTTGTCTGTGAAGCCTAATGGTAGTGCTTAAATACAATGCCATTATTTACAACCCTGCCTAATGCATTGGGACACTTAAATTCTTTGTTTGGTGGTGATAATTGGGCTAAATGCTCCACCGTAATGCATCCTGTTTGGCTGTTAGTGGCATGTTTTTTCATGATGGATTGGCTTGTTGTTTGGGCAGAGGTTTGGAGGCCATTAGTTATTAGCAGGCGCCCAAGTTATATTTATGACTTGCCTCTATGGCCAGGCAGTGGCACTCCAAATCTTGGCAAGAGGAACCTGGAGTGGTCAATTTGATTTTTTTTTTTACCAGGAAAAGACACAAAGAAATCATTATAGAGAGTCAGGGTCAAAAGAGAGCAAATGCAACTATAGGGCTAAAGGGAGGACAAGGATTGTTTTCAGAGCAGTGGAAAGGCAAACCAGCTTCCCGGGTACAGGAGAAGGCCGGGAGGCAGTGAGTCAGGCGGTACCTCTGCTCCACTTGACTGCGGTCCAAAATGACAGCTGACGGCTGCCGCACAGACATCATGAATGAGCAGATGTGGCGGCAGCTTTCCAAGTGCAGCAACACTTGATCCTTCTTTTCTTTTTTTTTTTTTACTCTCCTCCTCCTCCTCCTTCTCCTCCATATTTACCTTCAAGTGGACGCTCTGCCTGCTTCTTCCTGTCTGACTCTCTAGTTATTTCTCTCTAACGTTCACTTTCTGACTCAGTGGTACACCCTTTCCCCTCAGACGTCCTCTTTTTGTGCCCTTTGCAGTGAAAACTGCGAAAGATGCAAAAAAAAAGACGATTTCTGCTTTTAAAGAAGCTTTATCATTTTGATACCAAGCGCTTGTTTAGTTTCTGAGCCTGATCCCCCTGCGGTCTCCCAGCATGCACCTGCACTAAAGAGGTTATTCAGCTCTCTCCCAGCTGAGGCACAGCTGACGACTCTCTGGCCCAGAGCCGACACTATTTTCACTCCAGCTAATCAAATTGCTTTGCATCATCAGCTAATTAGCAGCTAATATAAGTCTTTGATTTTAAGCAGCTGTAAACATTTTATTTTTTAACATTCAGCTTTGAATTCTACGCTGACTTTCCTTTTCTTTTCCTCTTACTATTATTTTCACATCAGCCCTGCAAGTGTGCATATCTGTGTTTACCATCTCATCCCAGGTAGACTTTGTTCTGATCACTTGATGTTTATGGTCTCCTCTGGTCCAGGAGATAGTAATCCTCACGCTGCAGCAGGGATGAAAAAAGCAGGGCTCCTCTGTGGGATGAGTTTATCAGGAGTGTAGGTCAACTAGGCCAGTTAATAATGTTGTTATCTTGGAGGCAAGGAGGAGGAGGAGGAGGAAGGAGGAGGGTGGAGGGAGCAAAGGAGAGCGGAGATGTGGGATAAGAAAGAGAGGGAGGGAAGGGTAAATATAAGTAAACAAAAGAAGAGGAAGAAGAGGGCAAGGGGGAGGTAGGACAAGAAGTACAAGAGGGAATAAGCCCATGGCTCAAAAGGAGCTGTGCCCACAGAGAGAGAGCCCTGCTGGGTCTATGCAAGGGGGGCAGGTGGCAGTCTGGAGGGCTGTGTATATGTGATTGTGCATGTGTGTGTATCTGTGCATGTGGCTGTGTTTCTTTGTGTGCAGTATGCAAAGCCAGGCCTGCCACATTCAATATTCCTGTCAGCCCTGGACTTAGAATGCCAAAACAACCTGTCTGGGAGTATACAGATGCTCCTGCCTCTCCACACCTTCTTCCCCCCCTGCACCTTTCCTCCTCCTTCTCCACCTTCCTCTGCTCTGTTTTTCTCCCTTTGCTCTCCTCACACATATGGTCCACCGTTTCAACTGCTATTCCTCTGACAAAACCGATATTTGTTTCTAATGGGGGTGTAAGTCTGAATAAAACATTTGTTTTGAGAGATCACTGATGTGTGCTAATAGATAAATAGCACTTGTGCAGCATTTTGTCTGAGGCGACAGAGTTCTCAGTAGTCGCACAGATGTTGGCTGTTGTAACAGAGACAATTTACACATTTTGATCTCTGACAGTGCTGGTGAGTTGGAGGCAAAGGACTGTCTGTTGCTAAAGGCACAACTTTGCAGATAAGAAAGTAACAAGGGTTTTGTAATCTCTTGTGTAAAAACTGAAATATAAAAAACTAGGGCTTGTCTCTTCTGTGGATTTGAATAGGGGGAAAGAACAACATGGTAACATGTCTGTGGATTTCTCTTTTCTTGGTCCCTCTCACATTTAGACAAACCTCATAAGATATGCTTGTAGTGTTGAGAAGAAGGCATGCTCCGTAGAACAAATGGTGTTAATTTGCCGCGCCTCTCTGAAGCTGCACATTAGAGAGAAGCCTTCAGGGAGAGAGGGAGGGAGGAGGAGATGTGGGGGTTGAGGGGGTGGGTGGGTGGTTGGGGGCTGCGGAGGGAGAGAGGTGGGGAGAGGATGGAGGGAAGAGGAGGCAGCAGCTGTGCTGGAATTAATGTCTGCATGCCAAATTAGAAACACCATGCATCTCCGTCAGAGATTCACGGAGAAAAAAAAAAAAAAAAAAGGGAGGGGGGAAGGAGGGGGAATAAAGAAACAGAGAGTGAGACAGACAAACATAAACACGATAGATAGATAGATAGATAGATAAACCACTCTTAATCCTCACTTTGTCTCTTCACATTATAACTCTGTATCTGCAGATTACCCGTAAGGCAACAGTCACACCTACTGTATTCATTGTTTAGGTATGTGTATCACATACCTCAGTTTCAGCTGTTTGGAAAGACCAGAATTCCATATGTATGTGTGTGTGTGTGTGTGCATGTGTGTACCGATGTGTCGTTGATGAAACACCTTGCAGCAGCAGTGCAGGACTGGTGGGGGTCACCAGTCCCAGTGGTGCCCCCTAGGGACAGAGCATGCATAACATTATCAGGCAGGGGATCAATAATGAGAGTACAGACTCTCTCTAATGATAGCTGCAGGCCACAGAGCCAGGGGCCTCGGGGTAGCGAGCTGGCAGGACAGCCCTCATGAATACAGGATAAGACTGGAGGAAACTGTGTGTGTGTGTGTGTGTGTGTGTGTGTGTGTGTGTGTGTGTGTGTGTGTGTGTGTGATATGTACAGGTCGAGTGTATCTTTGTGCATGTGCATGCGCCTGTATGGGCCAATATGGGTGAGAAGTATGTCAGATGAAGGACACAGAGAGCAGATGGCTGGTTGGAGCTGTACGAACACCTCACCTCATCCCTCTCTGCCCCTGTGCATCACTCAGCTTGTACTTTTTCCTCTGCAGCTACTGTATGAACATAACTGCATCTTCACTTCACTTCACTTCACTTCACTTCAACACAACTCAACTTAAACCTACTGTAAACACACACACAAAGCTTCTAATATCTAATATGTAACCATTTAATTCACTCAGATAGTCTGTAAGGTTCAATATTTACGCTTAAAATCCTGAAATAAATGTTCTGATGGCATGCCTTGTGAACTATGTTCTGTACTGTTTGTGAGTTGTGCTGTATAATCAGGGCTCTGTTAGCAAAACGATCGTTCTTTTACTATGATTCCTCACAGACGCAATTGGCAGCAGGTCAAATAGCAGAGCGACCATATAGAGCGACAACAAGAACAACAACAACATGCTCATTAGCTCATTTCTGGGTTTTTTCTCCCTTTCTCTGCTGAGCTAAATTAACCATCCCATTTCTCTTCTTTGTGTGTCCTCTGTAGAAACAAAGCCATGTGCACCCCTCAACATACACCCCTCCTCCACATCACCCCATCATCCCCTCCCGGCTTTGCTTCCCCTCCCTACTTTCCACCCATCCTGTCATTGTAAAGTGTGCGTCTCCTGTCTGACCGTGCTCCCCCCGTCCTTACCCACACCTCACACCTCCTGCTACACCCCCCACCCCTGTTTCCTCCTGCAACCATTGCCTTCCTACCTTACCCCAACCCCCTTATTCCCTTAGCACACACCCGCTCTCTCTCTATCTCTCTCTCTCTCTCTCTCTCTCTCTCTCTCTCTCTCCCACCCTGCTTTCCAATCACCCCCCGGGAGGTGACATCTGCCGGGATGTGCTCGGCTGGTTCCAGATGCACCACCGCCTCTTCCACCGCCACCACCCGAACGAGTGAGCGAGCGAACGACACCCCGGCACTCATTTCAATTCCATCACCCTCTCCCAATCATCTTGCCTCTCCCCAGTGCAACATTAACGAGCCTCTTTCATTTGAATACATAATTAGCCGCCCGAGCACTCTGCTTCACTAATTTTGAGACAAAAGGATGGGGGAGACGAAGGGGGTTGGCTGTGGGGGTGGAGGGCGAAAGGGTGGGGGTTTCATGTGGGATGAAGAGGATAAGGCAAATAATGATAACAAAAAAAAAGAAAAACATTTGCATTTTAATTTGGAAGCAGAGGGGGGACTGATTTTTTCAATCAGGATTTTTTTCTTTGTCTTTGTCTCCTTTTTCTTGCCCTTGCTCTCTCCATCATATCTGGGTTTTTATTGTATGTATTTTATTTTATTTTGTACCATACACTTTCACTGTTATTTAATATAACTACATTTGCATGAGACTTGTTCTTTGTGTGTGCACGAATCCTTTAGTGACAATGCATGTATGTGTGTGAGTGAATCCATCACCAGCCCTGAGGGCATGCAACGCTCCCAAGCCAAAATAAACCCCACTTACTCCTGGACAATAAATCATTCTTCTCAATGAGCTGAGGCCAGCTGAGACGCTCCTTAGTGCATAACAATATCATCTACATTCAATAAACATCGCTCCTATTGCCCTCATTGTGGGTGAGTTCAGTTTGTGAGATAACGGCCTTGAGGCTTTTCCAGTAGACTGGCATCATTCAACACATATCCTGCAACAGTCACATTCCCAACTTGCATTCCCATAATGACATCCATTAGCTCCTTTGTATGTTTTGTGACAGTGTTTAGTATGTGTCAATAAATAAGAGGCCAGTACTGAGACAGTTAAAGGGAGAATCGAGATCAGAAGCAACAGAGTAGGCAGAGGCAGTGCCAACAAGAGAAGAAAAACACCGTGAAAAGAGGCTGTGTTCGACTATGTGTACTTACGCAGCCTGTGAAAGTGATGTAGTCTCTTTTCTTTCTTGGTGCTGTGCCAGGCCTGGCCTCCTGTCAGCCATCGGGGGAGCCAAATGACAGCTTTGATCCTATTAGGATCAGCGCCAAATCAACACTTTGCTCATTAAGGGCCTGCACACGCCAGCTAACAACGCGCCCGCCTTCCACGCCGACCCTCTGTGCCAAGCAGCCATGCCCTGTGAGTGCCAGCCTCACCTGTCGTCATTGGGTGAACACAGCAGCATGCAGCGAACACATCGCTGACTCAGTGCTGACTCAACGTATTTCAAATGAAAATACAATTTATCTACTCTTTTAGTTTACATGAAGAAAATAATGTTAATGATATTTCTGGTTAGTATCATTAATACTCAAGCAACATTAAGTTATATTAATATTCAAACCAATATTACCTATGTTTGGAAATAACTGCTGAACCTTTAAGAGGGGTTCTTCCTCTGTCCATTAGATCATGTATGGACAAAATGTTAACAAACAAAGATGACGTTTTTTTTTCTCACCTGGTGATATGACATAGTTGTATTGTGAGGATGTAGGAAAATGATTCAAAACACAGAATCCAGAACAACACAAAGCTGTCCTTAGACAACCAACAGCTCGCCTACTCCAAGCCTTTACCAACCAATTGACCTCTCTGCAGCCCTTAAACTTTACCTCACACCCTCCCTAGTGTGTTGTGAAAATGTTTATGTGTCAAAAGGATTTGTGTCCACACCAGCAGCTAGGCGTTTTTAACATTTCTTGCCACATTAAAAAAAAGAATCGAAGGCTAGCCATCATCTTCTATGTCCTACTTTGATCAGTAAACGATAAAACTGTTAAGTGTGACAGAAGAGTTTAAAATAAGTAATAGTGGAAGGGAAGATCTTAGGAGTTTTATTTTTGAAAAGCTCCCAGGACTAACAGTCCTGATAGTGCAGATTCATTTCAAACTAAGTCATGTGTTTGACTCCCACATACCAGTGCTCTGTAATGCATTCAAACAGCAATACACACAACCCACTGTGATCTCACTCCACCCACCCCCTCTCTCCACTGGACGCTCCAGGTGACACACTGTCATATTATTGACATGTTATTTGCTATTGACAGGCTGGAGGCTGGGTGAAGAAGGTCAGAGCTCAGGGTTCAGGTTGACCCGGCACACTCTTGGGAGACAATACAAACACGCGGACACGCAGACTCGCACACACACTTAAACACAGAAGATGAAAGCTCAGTTCCATCTTATTTACTGCCTGACCCCAGTCTTAATCTATGACTTCTGACCTCTACCTGGGGATTGAACGTATGGATCCTCACTGCATCACTGACTTATTGAGCTACAAACTCTGGACATTTACACGTAGATACACACACACACACACACACACACACACACACACACACACACACACACATACCTGTTCATAATGTACACACAATGAAACACTCTTTCTCAGATATGATACAATATAGGTCTAAAATACCTAGGTATATTTACATTTGTATGGGATTTTTGCATTGATTTGATACGACATCTGAAGATAGACAGGATATGAGGAGAGATAGTGGGGGATGAGGTGCGTCGAGGACTGTGGGCTCTTTACATGAGGTGCCAGGAGCTACCAACTGAGCTAAACCAGCGCCGCAAAAACAAACAGTTTTATGTTTTTCGTGCACAATCCTGATCCTGGAGTTTTTTGTATGCTTACATTTTCATAAGAAAGGGCTGATCAAGGTGTATATCTGTGTAGTATAATATATCTACTTTCAGACTAATTTTAGTTTCCTTTTGTAGTAAATTTGGACTTAATGATTCCCTGTATTGTTATCAAAGGGTTAAGTCCATTTTCAGTGTGTTGTCTGCTCCGCATCAATGTACATTATGTACTTCTAATTTGCATACTGCAGCGCGAGCTCAATTAAAATGAACTTTTAATTTCTTACAAGTAAATTAGTTTTGCATGTGATGCGTGCAAATGTCGGGATAATGGGTGCTTTTTAATGAGCTCACAAGCTGAGTGCACCCGATCAACTCCTGGGGTGGAGGAGAATGACGCAAGGGACACAGCACCCAACCACCTTACCTCGCTGTCATCACCCACCCTTCAAATGTCTTTACCCCTTTTACCTCTACATAATCTGTCTGTTCTAAACCCTTTTATAGCTTCCTGACAGCTTAAAAACTTGTATCTTCCTCACACCTTCTCTGCTTTCCACCCCGCATCGCTCTGTCTCTCATTCAGCCCTTCAACATCTCTACACCATCTCTCACTCATTCTTCGCTCCCTCTCTCATCATCTCTTGCATTTTCCCTCCCTCCAGTCTGCTCCTCCCAAAGCTCTCATTCATTCTCCCCTCCTGCTGCTCCCCTCCGGGGTGCAGAGGTGGTCTTTGTGCGCTGAGTGCTGCTGATGTCAGGCCTGCTGAACAGGTGTGCAGACAGAAAGAGCCCCGTTGTTGTGGCGGGACGGCTCGGTAAACAAATGCACCAGAGGTCTGTGCCACATTGTCGAACACACACACCCACACACAGTCAGGAATCAGATGCACACTCACATATACCCGACGCTGCAGTTCAGAAGACTGGGAGTGCAGAGTTTAACGTGGCTGTGGGCAACACACAAAGCTCCATTACAATGATGAGGCGACACACACACATACACACCTGCGAGCACACACACATGCTATTAAAGCAGAAAGTGTGTCACCAGTGTGACCCTCGCTGTGCTGCAGGTGCTACAGGCCAGGAAGCCACTGAGGGATTATCTAAGAGCCACAGCCCTCACCACACACGGACACAAACACACGCACACACAGACACACACACACACACACACACACACACACACACAGATACACATTCACACGCACATACACACACACACACACACACACACACACACACACGCAGTTAGAAACTTTGTGCCTCCAGTATTCCGGGCTGAATGGCTTTAGTCTCCCACAAGTCTTTTATTAATTGTGTATTTTCTCTTTCTCTCTCCACCTCTCTTTTGTTTCATTTCTTCTCCTCTGCCAGCATCTGTTTTTCTCTTTATATCTCCCAACATCCTCTCTCCAGGCCGCCCTCTGGCTCTTCTTCTCACCCACCATCCCTCCATCTCTCCTCTCCATCTCCTCCTTCCTCCCTCCGAGCCACTCACCATCTTATTCTTGCATTCTGCCCTTGCTCTCTTGTTTTTTTCTCGCCTCCCTCCTCCACCGTGCTGCACAGCTGTGCAGAGGCAGATTAGTGTGTTAGTACCTGTGAGGCAGAGGCGCGGCAAGCTGCATGCTAAAACCCAATCAGCTAATGCTGATAAAGGAGGTGGGGTATGGACATCTGTTCACACAAAACACCAAACTCATTTGAATCACAAGATGAAATGACTCACATCTGCTGAATTGGAAAATATCTTTTTGCCCTCCTTGTTTTAATTTGGGTGGAGGTGGGGATACTCCAGATGCCAAGGTGACGTTGTGAGTGACAAGCCTGGAGGACAGCAGATGAAAATATCTGTCAAATTATGTGTGTGTATTTAAGTGTAAGAGCTTTTTATGAATGCATTGTTCATACTCCATGATTTTTTAAATGCAAAAACGTTCCTCATCAGTATAAACACGTTTCTATATGGAGGGGAGTTTTGTGTTATAAACATGCTGGTTTGTGTAGAACTACTTCAGACAGAAGCCAGATTTAAAGGCTACTGATTTAGCATGCATTATTACACTTTACAAATGACAAACCTTAAAAGTCAAAAAAAGAAAAAAAACTAGAAAAACCTGCAGCAGAACCAGAGATATTTTCCTTTTTATAATGCATTCCCATAGGTAAGTGGGAGGTTGCTGGAGTTGAGATACACAGTATAATCACACAGTCATCTCCGACTAAATCTATGACTGGTGAAACAGTTGGCTATTAAAAGGATGATTATTTACAGATAAAAAAAATAAACCTAATATACCTGGTGATATATTTAAATAGGTACAAATGTCCAGTTCAGAAATATTTGGCCACTGTGTTAGGTTATTGCTCCACTTGGCCTGGCAATGAAAAAAAGTTTCCTGACAACTGTCTGATTATCCTTAACTTAAAGCAGGAGCCACACAAGTTTACATATCTCTATTTTCACGTGGTAATACTCTTAAGGATCTGTTAACAGACTTGTACGTATAAAACCAGTTCAAGTTCACACCTCGAGAAGCAGTTTAAAGCTTAAATGACTGTCATCTCCGCCACATACACCAAGAGATGCCGCTCACAGACACAAGAGATAAACAAGCATGCATCTACATGTTTACATAAGTTTATATAATATATCCGTTCAGACAGAAGGACAACCAGACCCTCACTTTCTCTATCTGTGTCTCCACACTCTATCTCATCCTCTCATTCTATAAAAACACTTTAACACACCTGCCTGAATACACACAAACACTTGTGAATATGAGCGGACATACCTGAGCCTCTCGCCAATTAGCCTTTGACCTAGGGCTGGGCGATATAGCCCAAAACTCATATCTTGATATTGATTAGCTGAATGGCGATACTCGATATATATCGATATGTATTTTATTAACAGTGAAAACACATGGAAAAATGAACTACCTGTTTGTGAATTTAAAAAGTAATATTATAAAATAAAAATGTTCCTTAAATACAATAAAAGAGAGAGAGAGAGGAGGAGCAGGGTTAAGAGGGACAGACAGTCAGTCATCATCAGTGAGATGAGAAAAAGGTGACCTGGCACCTCTATAACGTTATTTTAATGCAAATGCAACATAAAATATATCGATATTAACGATATTGTCTTACCCTATATCTTGTTTGAAAATATATCGATATATCTTAAAAACTCGATATATTACCCAGCCCTACTTTGACCTGATCATCACCTACCAGCACTAAGACTTTTTTTATGGGCAGAACATGGGGAAGAGTGGAGCTTTTAGAAACAATAGACTGTAAAGAAACATGGATGTAGTCTCAGTGACTGAAACTGACTTTTTAAGCCCATCGCCACTGATGGGCTTCAACAACATTATTGGAAATGTTGTCTCAAACTAACTTATGGGCAACCCAATAATAGGCAAAGAGCTGGAGGTGAGGTGGGCCTTAAGCCTCCTGACAAACAGCTACTAGCATATAAAAAACAACATTATTGAATGGGTGTGTAAGTGACTGCTGGGGATTTTGCTCCCAGCCTCAAGTGGACACTGAAGGAACTGCAGGTTTTTGCACTTACGCATTGTCTTCAATTTTTATCTCTGGAGGTTGCCACTTTGTCAGAGAAGCTGGAAGTGACTGAAGGACAGGTTGCACTCTGAATTCAGAACTGACACCAGGCTATACTGTAAAGGAATTTAAACAAAATACTTTGACTCTATGTCGGAGTCTCTGATTCTATATTAACTTTACCCTCAGATATTTATTTGAAACGCCCCTTTAGAATAATCTCTGCATAAATTTAACTGTTTCCACATCCTTATTACATGTATATTGGAAAATGAATTGCATTTAAGTCACAGCAGTTTTGTGCTGTGATTTTCAATGATCTGTAGGATGACTTTCACATCTACTTTTAGTTTAGTTTTGTAGATAGTTAACATGATAATTGATATGTAATTACAAGATTTGAAAATAGGCTTGTTCATTAATCATAATGATTTTAAATATGAACCTTTAAATGTGATCATTTTTTCTCCTGACAGTATTTTAAAAACAAATTGTCAGTTTCAGGTATTAAAGGAGTTTTTGAATAGAAAATGATCACCAGTTGCCACAAGAGTTCTTTTTAAAATGATCACCCAAACAGAATGATTATGTCTGATGTGCGCGATGAGTCGGGCTTGCTGAAGAAGGCAGAATTAGTTTTTTTGGAAGGTGTTTCACATGCAGTTGTAACATATGTTGATGTTTCAGAAATATTTCAAATATATATATATAAATGATAAATAGATTTGTTCGTTAGATATTTTTTATTAACAACAAATAAAACCGAAGATGTTTTCAGGTTGTGGTGTCAGTTTATTCAAATACACAGAAAGATTTAAACAAAAATGTTGGTCATTGAGATCATTAAGTATTACAGAGTGGCTATAAAGATTACATTTATTAAAGAAACACATTTTACTGAAGCTGTAAGCAGGTGTAAGGATTTCTGGCTTTTTTAAAGTGCATTTTCATGAACTTAAACTCAATCTGTGAAGAATTCATAACTGGATGATGATATATAGGCTATATATAATATAAATGACAATATAATGTATAACATTTTTAATAGTATTGAGTATGCTTCACATGTATAAAGATAAAATTGTGTCTGTTGTTTTAAATAGTTACTTTTTAAAATCTTTGCTCTCACATATTAATTACTAATATGAACATTTGTTTTTATTAGAAGTTCACAAAAAGGCCCAAATTGTTTTATTGAAAATAACGTTAAAATGTGATTTAAAACTTCATCTAATTTTCCATTGTTAAATAATCAGTGCTGCTCGTACTGTTCAGTCTTCATTCAGACATGAATTCTGCACTCGTGTTTGTGCACATCTGTGTGCGTCCGTTTTCCGCTGGTCTGTTTGTCTTAGCTGCTCTCCCTGCACTCACACATGCTCCAGGCATGCACATTTTCTTTGTACATGAATGGCTATTAGCACAGCTCTGCCAATCACTATAATTTACATTAAATTTGAAATTAATTTCACACTTTTTTTTTCTCTGTAATTATGTCAACAGCTGCTGTGAAACCAAGCTGCACACACATGAATTTTAATGGCTGTTATTTTAAATCCCTCTGAACTTTGGAGAGAAAAACACAACATTATGGCAATATTTCTGTTGTAAGCTCGCAAGGATTTAGTGTTTGGGAGAGGAAAAAGAAAATGATCATTAAGTTTCCCCTGCTTCAGTCTTACAAACCACAGAACTGTCCCTCCATCCATCTGCTCATCCATCTGTCTGTCAAACATTCAACATTGAAACTTAAGAGTCTTTTCCGAAAGCTTTTGTGTCACACAGCTATATTTCAGAACTAAAATGAACCTGTGTTCAGTTAATAAAATTTACGAGTTAGTCAGAAGGTATCATTTTAAAGTATACTAGCCTGCTCTTAGCAGATTTAGAATTAACAACAAATGTATCAGGATCAGAAATATGTAATTAATCACAAGGGGGAAATCCGGTTGCTACAAAGTATTTTTTCATGTTTCATTTACTACTTTAAAGTTAAGATTCATTTAGTAAAACATAAAAAAAATAAAAAAAACACTGAAAAAAACCCTGCATGTTCTTCCTATAAAATCTTAATTATTTATTTTATGCCCTTGGTGGCCCCTTATTATATGATGGAGAAACCCCATGGAGTGACGATGCATTCACTCTGCTCTATGCGTCTGCCTCTCTCTTAATCTCCATGTCAGTGTTAAGGCTTTAAAGATTGCACCTGCTAGGCCCCCACACTCCTGTGCATTAACAAACCAGGCCCGGCCCCGCATGTGTCCTCCTCCCTGCTGGGATGGACATTAGACTATTTACCACGGATAGAGATCTCTCTGTGTGAGCAGTATGTAGGTATCACCGTGTTTGTGTTTGAAAGAGACAGAGAGGAATAGACAGAATTTGTGAGGGAAGCTTACATAGAAAGAGAGAGAGAGAGAGAGAGAGAGAGTGAAGAAAGACAGAATGAGATTTGGGGTGAAGAGGTCAGGACTGAAGCAGTCAAGCCCTCATCTCCACACAGCAGGGGGCCCACAAACCAGCAGCCCTGCAATTACACAGCCATTTAGGACAGACACAGAGGGTGGGAGGCCCCAACCCAGTAAAGCGCTAAAACAAGGGCTGTATGCATAGGAACAATATGAGCTGAAATTCTAAATTTAACGAAAAGACAACAACAATACAATGAAAAAAGAAATGTAATTTTGTAAGTTTGGATTTTTTCCATCAGTATTTTCATATTTCAGAACCCTAACCCTAACCCATATAGCCTATTGCTGTTTGTGGGAATTAAGGATTTATGAGATTTCCCCCCTCAGTCTGCTTCCACAATTTGTTGTCCACTTAACATGAGTCCAACTTCTATTTTCTATCATGCATATAAAATAAGTTATCTCTAGTTCTATAAAAATACAGATGTGCTGTCACATCTAGCTTATTTAATAGGAGTGAGGAAAGATGCCATTTGTTGCTATTTAGAAAAAACATTTGATTATATTAAAAATCAATAAGAGATTTAAAGCGAGATCAAGATTAACAGATCAACTTTGGCATCTTAATCATGTGTTTTTCACACGCACGCACGCACACACACACAAATGCACACACACAATCTCTCTATGTTCTTTACGCATGTGTGTGTTAGTGAAAAGCCAGGGTATCGATGTTAAGTCAGTTGATGAAACGAGCCGGTCATCAACTCCTTCACAGCTGCCTGCTCCTCTTGAAAACTCAATGGTAACAATCAGAGCAAAGATGTATTGATTAGCGGGGTAAGAAAATGAGGTGCTCACGTTGAGTCGTGTTTAAGGTTTGGGGGGGTGGGGGAGACGATTGCAGGAGCAAGGTGATGATGATTGTGGCCTCCTCTGCCCTCCCTCCTTGTCTGTCTCTATCACCATCACACTGGTCCTACACATCTTCTCCAAACCTCCTGCTGCGCTCTCACTCCAACGCCCGCTCTTGACTTAGATAAACACACACACTCGCCACACTCGCTGTGTCTCTCAAAATTAGTCACACTTATTTCACAGAAATAAAGCCCCGGGAACAATGGCATTCTCCTCCTTTTGTAATCAGATTTCTGTTTTCAGATCACATCAGCCTCTCCAGAAAAATCAATGATGATCAAATAAAGATTCAAATGAACAGCCACAGACTCAAATAAAACTGCTTTCATGTCTGCTGAAAGTTAGGCAAGGAATGACCTACAAACTTTGATGGATGCTCTTGCGTTTTTTATGAAACACAAGTACTTTATTAAACATTAACCCACATCCAGAGATGTTGTTTTATTCACTGACACGTTGACTACTGCTCACAACGTCAGACATCATCCTCGCTGTCCATCTTTAGCTGAGGAAAAGCTTTTAATTGTATCTGTCACTCTCTGCTTGCCGGATCGGTTTGCATGAAAAACAAAAGCCACAAGAGACCAGTTGAAAGGATGTGCTCCATCTTTTGACTGAAATGATGAAGAAAAAATATTTAAAGTTTGATGTAAGCAAGCAGAACTTCCTCAGCTTGTTGACGATATAAAAACAACAAACTACTTTTAACTTTAAGTTGAATGAAATGCATGACGGATATAGGAAGAGAATAAAGAACGAAAAGAGTGAAAATATGCAGCTCTGAAGATGAGTTTATTGTTGTTTTTTAAAATCAAATTTTCATGCTCATCAGTCATTGATAACATTGTCTTTTAAAAAAGAAAAAAGTATAAAAAAATACATATACCCTCAAAGATGGGTTTTATCTATCAAATTCTTGTTGACCAGTTCTTACCCAGTTTAATATAACATCAAGTAGAAAACAAAAAATGTATTAAAACTGACATGCTGGAAGATATATTGCTTTAAAAAATGTATACTGTTTATATTAACCGAATTGTTGTCGAGCAATTTTGTGATGATGAGCCAGATGATTTTTTTAAGCTGTTTATAAAAAAAAAAGAAGAAATTTAATTGACAAAGGGATTAATTATTAGTGTTATTTAAATTAAGAAAATCATTGTCAGGCTTATAGACATAAAACACAAATGGGTGCCAGTTTCAGCTTATTTGGGTGTCTTGGCAAACAGGGTGAACAACTTGGCTAATCTGGAAAATAAATGGTTAAAAACGTTGCACTTCTTCAGTCAAAAATAATCATTTCAGCTTGTTTTTGTGTAGCCGGTCTGTCTTGACACTCTGTGTGCTATGAAAATGTCTCTGAGTTGTGTTGTGTATGGATGAGACGAAGACCAAGAACTTCCTTGCCAACTGGATCAGATTTTATTATCACACCATCTGTGTAAAAAAACTACATTCAGTACAGCAACTTCATACAACTGGGCTTCAACATGCACACCTCTCCTCAGCCGGGTCTCAGGCCGTCTGAGGACTGAGAGTAGCGCGAATCTACAGGATGTGACATCATCACAGCAGACCGCAAAAACAAAACCAACTAAAATAAATGAAATACAAAAATGCATGTAAAAACATTCATGCTTGAAAAAGATATGACAAAATGTAAACACGACTTAAAGGACGGACTTTTGGTGAATTATAAATAACTTCGACAAAGCACTTTAACACACCTGTTACATTTGCATCAGTGTCTCTTAAAGGAGACCCAGAATCAGACACTCGTGCAAATTTCACCCATATAACCTCCCGAAATTGAGGATATATGGGATGACAAAGGATATTTAGGATAAAATTAACCTGGGGAAAAGGATTACAGATTTTGATTTTTAATACAGTACTTATGTTAATTTACTCAAAAGTTAGAGCAGGGAGCAATAGTGTCTGAGTTCATTCAGCTGAATCGTTTAGCTTTTCCTTTGCTTCTGGTCCCCATGGCACCACTACCATTCTGTGCCTTACAGTGTCAGCGTATTTGTATGTGTGATTCTACACTTTTCCTGTTTACTAACTGAGACTATAGCTCCCAAAGTGTAAATGATGAACGCGTAGTCAAGGATGTCTGTGTGTGCGTCTGTGTGTGTGTGTGTGGTAGTCTCCCAGATGATGCACAGTGATGGATCCTGAAGGAGTCAGCTCTTTGTTACAGACAATTAAACCCAGCTCTAGTCTGTGCCCCCTGCCAGACAAACGCACGCACTTCCACCAATGTGTACAATCCACCAATGTGCACAATCCACCTACACACATACACACATACACACGCGTGCACACACACCAACGACACTGAATAGATATTGTAACAACAAAAGTGAGGTTCAAATACCACTCAACCTCACAGGGGAGGCTGCTGACCTTTACCACAGTCGCACAGCCTGCCCCACTCCTCCTGTCACTCCGTCGCTCGTTCACTCCTTTCCCCCTTCCCTTTTGACTTTTTCCTCCATCACTCCTCTCATCCACATACACCTTATCAGACTTCCTCATCCCTCACTCTCTCCCCAGAGAGCTCTGCTTCTCCTTCTGTTCTATCAAAACCCGCCCCTTCCCCTTCACATCTTCCTTTAATACCTTGAACCTTTCTGACAGCAAGGGCGAGTTTTCATCTATCCATCCGTCATATCTGTCACAGTCCCTTTACACCCACAACCCCCCACGTGGAGAAAAAGAGAGGCTGAACACAAGAAAACATCTTGGTATATTCTACAACAACAAACTTGAAGGACAACATGGAACAAGAGTTTGGTTTCAAGACTGAATATGACTCTTTTGCAACTTGTGGTGGGATCCTTTACAGACCACAAAGATTTTCTTTATTGATTTTAGAAAGAGAAACGTTGATTAAGATGGCATGTCAACATATACTACACAGTGGAGGGTAGGTCATCACCATCCAATCACCTATAAACTCAGTAGTGTGTGTGTGTGCGCAGGTGTGTGCATATGTGAACTTGAACTTTTCACACACTTTAAGAATTTAAAAATATAGATATACTTTGTTAAGGATGATTCAGGTAAGTGCAACATTTTCAGAATGAAATGACTTAAAATCGGTGGCAATAAAGTATAAAAAAAAAGATCAATGAAAAATGTTGATTCATCAAAATATTGAGGCTAGCTGGTTGACTTTACTAGATGGTTTCTTATCCATGCGTGTCAATTTTGCTAATGACTTGTATTTAATTTCAAAAACAACAACTGCAAGATGAACCATGTAGACAAAGTGATTCGTACTCTTTTTTTTCCCCTCCACACTATTAGCGTTAGAATGATACTGAGCAGCCATGTAAGTGTGAGGATAAACTGATCAGAATGTAACCTTTAATTTCACAAATTAGTTTGAATAGTGTACTAAATCAGCCTTAGACAAAGGACCTCTTTCTGTGTGTCTGTATAGACCTGTAATACACCCCACTTGTGATGAGCTGAAAAGAGGGGAAGCCAGAGCGAGAGTCGGAGAAGTGGCAAGGAGAGAAAGTGAAAAACAAGCAGAGCGAGGATGACAAGGACTCAGACGCAGAAGGAGAGGGACATAGGAGGAAATGGGGAGTGAGGAAGGAGGAGGAGTTGATAGTTTGAGGGGTCGAGCACCACCTGGTATTCCTTTACAACCGAGGAAAATGCCTAGAGAAATGATAATAAAATAGAGAGAAGTCGCAGAGCCTTCTGTTGCTGACAGGAACTATGCGTGTGTGTGTGCGCCCTGCGAGAGGCTGGCATGGTGTGTGTGCGTGTGTGCAAGTGCGTGTGATGAATAATTCATGGCTGTTCATTAAGGAGAGAAAGTGTGAGTGAGTGATTGAGTATGGATGTGTGTGTATGTGTGCAACGTTCATTGCTCTGCGCCACGTCGCCTGCCTTGTGGCTGCCATCTGGCTTCACGCCATCAGAGTGCCACCCTCCAAAGCCCTCGCTCCTGCAAACATGGCAGGAGAAGTGGAGGGGAGGGGGGTGTGATTTGTCGGGTGAGGGTGGAGAGAGGGGGGGAGGGGGAGGGGGAGGGGGGGAGGCTGCATGTATGGATGCTAGGGATGGGGACACAGCCTCAAGTTAACTTCTCCATTTCACTGATATCATGTGACGTCCACAGTCTGGTAAAGAGAGCTGTGCAGTTGGATGTGAGGAGTGATGACAGCCTGTCACGTATGATGCAAAGTGATGCACCGTCATGTCAGCTAACATAGACCTTTTCCTCACTTTCTCTCCTCTTCTGCCTCTTTTCATTAAACACACTCTTTGATATGAATCAGCTGCTGTTTTGTGCCCTTAGTCTCTTCGGAGAAAATGTAGCTCTATACGGAGCGTCATGCCTCCAAATAGAAAATCAACTTTTTCTGATAGCTTTTTATGTCCAAGGTGAAATAATCATTTAGTAAGTATTATACCATGACATAAAATATATAGAGCATGTTTTCATGGATTAGTTAAAAGCACCTGTTTGCAGTGTTTCACTCTTAGGTCCTTCAATCTAAGAAAGATGGAGCGCTTGAGATGTTTCTTCATAGGTTGGACAGAAGTAAAGCTGAAAAGGCATTTTAGTTTTACTTTCTCAGGTTTTATACAACCCATATGGCCTCAAATAGGTACTAGATAGAATGTTAATGTACTTGGCCACTTAATGGGTTATCACACATGCGTTTGTGTTATTTCATGCAGTGTCTACTGTCTGCTGTGTTATATTGTACAAAGATATCCTGTCAATATGTGTGAAAATTATGAAATCGTTCGATAAGCCAGAAAGCCTGTCAGAAGGAGGTGGATGGGACCTGTGGGAAAGGACCCACAGGTCGGATTTGAACCCGGGCCGGCTGCTTGGAGGATTATAGCCTCTGTACATGGGGTGGGAGCATCATTTGGCTACCGTCGCCCCGAAACTTGAATGTGAAACTTGAAACTTGAGCGGAAGCTCAGAGGGGACCGTGCGTTTGCTGTTGCGGCTCCAAAACTATGGAACAATATACCTCAGCACGTTAAACAGGCGTCTTCTCTGCCTGTTTTTAAATCTCTTCTTAAGACCCATCTCTTTTCCCAGGCCTTTGACACACAGAAAGACGTCAACTTATTTTTTTATTTTTTTATTTTTTTGCGTGGCTATTCATTTTACTTATGTTTTATGTCTTTTAAATTGATTCTGTATTTCACATGTAGTTTTCTTTTATCTCATGTGAGCTGTTATGAATTTTATTTATTCTTCTGTACAGCACTTTGGTCAGCTGTGGTTGTTTTAAAGTGCTTAACAAATAAAGTTGGATTGGACTGGATATTTTAAAACTACCGTTAATAACTAACGGTAGTTTATAATCGTTAACAAAGTCATCTGACAACTTTTATATACACAATGCTGACAGTAAGCAGATGAAGGTCTTCCAATTCTGACCTGCAAAGTCATACAAATATAGAATGCAATGATGTTAAATGATATGCAAAAAGGAATTGAAACAATGTGCAAAATATTCAGAATTGTGGCATCCCATTTCATTAGATCAGTTCAGTTTTACCAGCTTTATTTTGTCAGGTTTCCTGTGGAAATAAATTATTTTTCAGGCAGTACAGATGCTCTCTCCTTCAGTTGTACCTACAAGTACAGATGTACAGCAGATTGTTAAAAACCTGTAAGATCATCTGATAGCAATGATAACAATTGAAATTATCCTTTGCAAATGTAGATGATGCGTAGACAATGACATTATTGTACAGATCAAGTTTCTACTTAAATATACACTTATCTTATATATATGTGTATATATATCTATATCTATATATATAGATATATATATCCTATTTACTTTACTTTGTTGTTCATTAAGCATGACTTCTTGTAAGACTGTTTCTACTGCCCACAAACTGCCCTCTGCTCATCCTCAGCTGTCGGCTTTGACAGATGATGGAGTATTTGCAAGTATTTACTGTATGCAATGTGTGTTCAATCAACACAGGCAGCTATGGTTGCAAGATAGTGTCCTAAAATGAGATGCCAGGTGTTTGTGTGTGCATGTATATTTATATGTATGTGTGCATGTGTGTGTGTAGTATATGTATTTGTGTGTGTGTGTCCATCTGGATGGGTCCTCGGGGTCACAGTAATCTGGCACAGCAATCTCGCACTGTAATCATCTCAGTGCTCAGCAGGTGGTCCGGCAGACGGCTGGGGAGAAAAGTTTCTGCACATTCCCTCTCTTCAAGCTCAGGCCATTCTGCCATGAAAGCTTTCATTATGTGGCTCACTGTGAAACAACAATGGACTTAAACTTAACTTGTGAAAGCGTGCAAAGTCAAATGCAATTACTCAACCACGTAACGAGGTTAAACAGAAGAAAAGGAATGGTGTATATCTAAGTGTAGATCACATTACTATCTGCAGCAGAAATGTGGCTGTGTTGACAGTGCTGTCCCAAAGGTGCATCACATGCTGCATTTGAGGGATTTCAGGTCCACGCATTGGGAAGTGCTAACAGTTGCAAAGCGAAGCCAGTGCAGGAAAGTTTTCATTTCTAATGAAGCATGGCGGACCCACTGAGAGTGAGGGCTAACCTTCAGCAATACGAGTGAAAACAGACAAAAACCACTGACACTGTATAACCTTACATACACACTCACAAGCACATTTACAAACATGTAAACCCAAGCCACTTTGATTATGTGTAAATAACAATTTAAAAACAGTTGCCAAATGTCCTTTAAGACACTAGCTCTTTAAACACCACTCGAAGCCATGGCTTAAGTTTCCTAGTTACATTTTAAATGTGTTATTTTTTTTTAAAAAACAGATCTTTATCTAAGAAGGAGGTGCATGTACTGTAAGCTAGGACAGAAGCATATTGACACAGTGACACAAAAGTATGTCCTCTACATTTGAAAACATATTTCTCTACAGCTGTTCAACTCTGGGCTGAAAGAGCATTATTCTCCTGCAATGGAAGGTGACTGATAACATAGCAGAGGGGATAGTATATATTCTACCTCGGGTTTCTTTTTTTCTATTTAGCAGTGGAAGGTCTTAACTCAGTAGCATTATTATAGCAGCTATTTCAGGAGATCTAGGCCTTATCGTGCTACCACACACCGGGATAATGAACTTGTCCTTCCCTGGTACATTATATACATGTCAGTGTGTGTGTGTTCTGTTTTAACTCAAGAGGGCAGCCCGTCTGTTGTTACATAGTGATGAAGGGCGCTTGGCTATCTCTACCTGGCACCCTTATCACATCTGCACATGTGACACCTTTCAATAACCCTCAGTCCCCACCTTTCTCTCCTCTGCGCTCTATAAAAAAAGGCTAGAGAGATAAAGAGTGTGCATGTGTGTGTGTGTGTGTGTGTGTGTGTGTGTGTGTGTGTGTGTGTGTGAGAGAGTATGTATTGTATGTGGGTGGTTGGGCAGTATCATGTGCCTGACAGAGGAGGCAGAAGGAGAAAAAGAGAGAGTTTTTGAAAGAAAGGGGGGAAGACTTCATGCAAAGATGTAGCATTATGTGAAAGAAAAATAACAGCTAGGGTGTAAAATAATAAGGTATGTCTGCTCGAGTACTGGACATGAGCTAAGTTTAGAAATTCTTTTACGTTTTAATCAATTTACATGGTGACAGAAATGTAAACTTTGCAGGAACAAACATTGTACAAAGACAAGCAAATCTCCACACAACACAAGCCTCAACAGACATAAACAATGAGACAGTATCTGATGGTATGATGTTTATAGCAAGAAGTAGGCTGCTATTGTAGTCAGAATATTTAAAAAGATGCACCTTTTGAAATGCGTCCTTTGATAAGCAAGACTTTATGACAGTAAGAAAATGCAGTGGCAGTAATGTTTTTAAGCACTGTTTCTTACATCTGGCCAATGCCATGCTGATACAGTGTCCACTCATTGGCTACTTTGTGAGGTTCACCTGTACATAATGTAATTCAACAGAACAGGCCTGCAGTTAACTCTCCCTCAACAAAGGTCATAGTGTGCAGTTGTTACAGATGTGTTGATCCCATTTTGTTGTGCTGGGATACCTTATAGTGGGAGATGTAAAAAAAAAAAAATGTAAGACCTCTTACATGAGGAGAGGAGGAGAGCAAATGATTAGAAACACCTCTCAGAATAATGCAGTCAATGACCACATGAACTTTAAGAGTCCGGACTCCTTTTACAAAATCATACATTTACCAACAAAACTTCTACAAAAAATCTCCAACTCAGTTTACCACTGTTCACCTATAATTTCAATAACATAAAGGGGACAGGAACAGCAGCTGGTTAAACTTTGTTCAGGGTTCAGTTTTGATCTTGATTTACGACTAGTTGTCAACATACACATTTTGGTGACAATGAGTGGTTGCTAACAGGAGTTTAGGGGCACTCACTTTTGGTTTCAGCTCCAAATTAAGAGGTTTGAACTGTTAAGCACCTCTGTGATCACCGAACTGTTCTTGTTTTCTTCTGCTCACCTTTGTTGTTCTTATGTTGCAGTGTTCCCGTATCTAAGCATAAACTTTGGTGAGTTAACTGTTACTGTACCGTGCCCAGTATGGATGATGGGCCAAATTCAAAAAGAAGACCTAAGCGCGACCTAAGTAATAGTAAAGGAAGTAAAAAAGCAAGAGAAATGGGATAGAAAGAGAGAGAGCGAGAGTGAAGAAGACACTGAGATGTGTCCTGGAAGTCGGAGTGCTGGCTATCTGGAGTGTGAATGGGCAGAGTTAGAGCGGAGAGCCAGGCCTGTTGGCCAGTCTCCAGTGGGGATAGTGGGTGTCCCTGTGCCAGCTGGCAGCCTGTCTCTCCCATCTGTGGAGCCTAGGAGAGTGTGCAGTAATCTCCTGGAGACAGTGGCTCAGCCTGGGCCAGATTTAAAGGGATACGGCCAGCTGGCCAGGCATGGACAGGTCTGTACCAGAGAGAGAAAGGAAGGGCAGGAGAAGGCCACAAAGACGGGAGGGGATCAGCGAGTGAGCTGTGATGAAGCAGGTCAGGTGTAATGGTGAGGAAGATAGGAGAGCTGAGGATTGGTGGCCTGGGAGCAATAAAGAGCGCTTATAAGAATGATTATGGTCCAGCTGCCAGAAAATAATGGGACAGACTGAATGTTATGTCCCTGCCTTTTACTGCGAAAACTACAATGGGTCTTTGGTGGCTGCCGTAATGGGACAAACATGTACCCCGTATCCATCCTGGCTTATGTAAGGTTATATCGCTCCACTCTGTTGCCTTTCCCGCAGTTCTGTGTCACACACATAATGCAGCTAATTGAGGAGATTGCTCTGTGCTTACTCCAGCAAAAGAAATAACACAAGCTGCAGCCCAAGTAGCTCCTCATAGCTCTTGGTGTACTCCTCTCTGTGATTGTTGCAGATGGTAATCAGAGCCCAGCTGGCCTGTCGGCTGCAGCTTAAGACCTGCATTTCTGAATAATATCAGCCTTTGCAAGTTTTTAATTTAATACTTTTTTTTATAATGGGACAATTTCCAAAAAGGATCAAATAATTCCACTAATCTCCAACTCAAATCAAGTGGTTTTATATCTAAAAATATGTTTCTTTCTGACTGATTGTGTGACTGAAAACCAGGGCAAATTACGTTTTCTTGCAGCGTGGGTACCAGGTGAGGGAGGGAGCGTATTAAGATGGAGACAGAGATGGGCTCAAGTTTACAGCTGGGGCCTGACTCCTTATGCTAGCATGCGAGTGTAAAACCCTGCACAAAAAGATCCTTAAGAATACGCACACAAACACATCTATTGGAGCAATCAAAGAAAGAAGTCACACATGCACGGCTATACAAGCTCCTACCTGAGCGATATCTGCCAACAGTATCTTGTACACAAGCGCACGCAGGTGTCCTCAACTAACACACACTTTTGCGCACAAATGCAGAGAGACACAAAGACACACACACATGCCTGAGGCGATCGTAGAAGAATAAGCGGAGCCATGCAAATCCCCAGATGTGCAGGAAGACAGGGGGAAGATGAGGAAGAGAGGATTGTGAGGAGGAGTGGAGTGCCTGAAAGGAGGGGAGGGGAGAGGAAGGGGGGTCTGATAGAGGGAGGCTGCAGGGAGGGGGTGTGGCGGGGACGGCCGGGTGTTTACTACTGTTTAAAAGGCAGTGGGTGCTGTGTGCAGATTAATAAACAGGAGGTAATAGCAGAAGGACTCTATATTTATTTTTTATCTTAAATGTTGCTTGTTTGTCGGGCTGGATGAATATTGACTGTGAAATTGGGATCAGGGGCGACACATGCCAGTGCTCGGCCTTATCTCTGGGAAGCAGGCGGGCCTGAGGCCGTTATCGCCGTGCCACAGTGGCGTGCCGGCACTCCAGCGCTCTCAAAGCCGCCACATTCCCTTTGTATCTGCCTGGAGAAGCCTGTTTACCTTTCACTGGCTTGATATTCCTATTAGAGCCGCTGACTATTTACTCACTGCCTCCTCCTCCTCCTCCTCCTCCTCCTCCTCTCCCTCCACCAGGCACTGTGCTGTCTCTCATCTCTTCTTCTCTCTATTTCTCTCTCGCTCTCCATGCCTATCTTTCCCTTTTTTACTGTTTGTCTCTTTAGTGGATATCTTTTTGTCCCGCTTCTGCCTCTGACCTTCACCACAACATAAAGTTCTAAACATGGCCTTGCCTGCTAAGAAGTATGTAGCTAAGAACAGAGGAGCTACTGTTATCAAGACATGACATTCATAATGAGGCAGCTTGCTTGACACCATGCACAGTAGGAGAGTGTACTCACCAGAAAAAGGACAAGATTGGTCATGTGTTTAAACACTGAGGGACTTCTATGTCAGTCCAACTGTGATGAATTCTATTTCTCTGACCTTGGCCAAGTTTTTTAGTTTCCTAATTTCAACCAAACAACAATATGGATTTGTAAGATAAGAAAACAAGTAGAATAACCTGGTGGGACAGAGGCTACTCCATAGCTGCCCTCTCCATCTGGAAATCACTCCCCAAACACACTCAAATCATGAGCACGACACACCTTTTTCACAAGACAAGCAATCTTCTCTTTAACAAATGTTGTAAATGAACATTAAGTCTTAGCAGGGTGAGAAATATCAAACAGAGTTGTCAAAAAAGTAAAGGCAGTGTTTAAAAGGTGTGAACATCCGGCCGCAGATGGCCCAGGGATTAGGTCGCGCCTCATGTACAGAGGTTGTAGTCCTGTAAGCGGGTGTCCCAGGTTTGAATTCGACTTGTGGCTCCTTTTCTGCATGTCATATCCCACTTTCTCTCCCGCTTTCCAACTCTATCCACTGTCCTATCAAGTAAAGGCTTTAGTTGTCAGCTGAAGCCAAGAAGAGTTTGAAGAAACAGTTAATAAATGAGGCACTAATGGTGAAGTATGAATCAGGGAGCAACTTTAAAACGGCTGTAAACAATAGCGCTGTAGTCCACACCTTCAATCAACTTTGTTTTCAACTCTAAACTCTAACAGCAGTAATGAATTCTTCAGGAGATTTATGAAATATACTGTAGCTGCTAAAGAACACCCTTAGCAATTTTAAAGAAAGATTTTCTGCAAAGAAATGGCAACGTCTAAATGGAATTGATTTTTTTAAGTAGGGCATTTTTCTCGGAGAACTTGGAAGTAAAAAACCTTCTCAACACAAACATCTACACAGGATAAGAACACAAACACTAATATTGAAGATCTAGACATATTAGAGTTTGGACTCGATAAAGTAATTTAATTTGGATGACTTCAGTAAAATCAACAACTCATCAATATTGAGTTCCTTAAAAAAATAATGTTCAGCGTATTATGACTTTGCTTGGCACTTAGTGTAACATGTACAGCAGCTTGAGTACCCTTTAGAGATATGTTTGTTCTTGGAGAAGTGTCTTAACAGTCGCGCACAACATCAGGCAACGACGGATATAAGATAAATAATAGTACAGAGATTTTACCCACCAAAAGGCACCAGATGTGGTGCGAGCCCTGAAGTGATGATTCCCTTAAACAAGTAACTCCCGCTCTCTCATCTAGCGTACGTTAATATCACCAGACAGCTGTGTTCACCAGCTTTCAACTGCATCACAACCTGCAGGCAAATACAACTAACACAGGGAGGCAGTGGATTTGGCAGCCAATCATTCAGTTAAAGCTTTCAGACAATTAACCAGCACACCTGTGACAGGCAGATCAGTAACAAAGCTAAACAGAACTCTTGTTTTTTTTTGTGTGACATTCAAGTGTCGAACAGCGTCCTCTCCTGAGGGAAGGGCACTCAGATTCCTCCAGTGATGACTACCTCTCCTCTGACTGCGATCTTCATGGCAGTTTTTTTTTTTTGTTTTATCTCTCTCCTCCATGCAGGGTGCACTGAGGGGCTTGAGGCACAGTGTGCTGCATGCCCTGCCACGAGGTGGGATAAGGAGCAAACAAACACACGGGCAGCGCTTAGCAACCCTGATCAGAGTGTCTGCCAGGGTCCTGATAAGCTGACAGGCAGGAGAGGACAGTGAGAGGTAGAGGAATGGGTTGTGGATGTGAGGCTGTTGACATTGGAGGGGGGGCTTTCTCTCTCCCAGCATTGATGGCAATGTACTCCATGACTGCTCCCAATAATATTAATATCAGCAGAAAGGTGCTGAAGAAAGTAGGAGCATCTATGAATCATTGTTTGTTAAGCAGAATAAGAAGGATGCAGGTCTTAATTCTGCACCCTAGTGAGCTTAACTCGTCTCCAGTGGTGTTGCCCTTCCTTGACTGACTGGTGGGTGCCAACAGGGCGTTCCCTTGCATCAACCACCAACAGCCTGGTGTTGGTTTCAGTTCATTTACGTTGGCTTTGAAACCCTGACACAAACTCAACCAAAGCAGTTCAAGATGAGGGCTCTTTTTTTCGATTGACCGTCATGGTTTCCAACAAAGAAATTGTCTTTTTTTTTCACCTCAGTGCCAACTCTTTTACTGGGGCCTCCTCCATCCTTCTCTTTCACTGTTTCACCTATCAGATTCGTATAGTTTAAAATCACACCCAACCAGCATTAAAAAATACACATGACCAGTTGCCTTTGTATGAAACGTTGACACCTTTGTATTCAGTGTGAACTCACACATTAATATATGTTATATTAATAAGCAGAGAGCATGAGATGGAAATCATCCAAAAAGGAACATTCTCTAACTGTATTTGATTTTGAGTTGATCAAGGTAAACTCTAAAGGGCTGGTGAAATAAAAGTAAAAACATTTCTCAATCAGAGAAGGCTTATAGCTGGCTGTTTTGAAATCAGAGTTTACAGTGTGAATCCAAGAGTTAATGGATAATCCACAAACATACCTAAGGAAAAAACAATGGTTTTGGTGGTCTCAAAGTCTGCTCTGCATTAACCTTTTGTTGTCTCTCATTGTTTGTAGATATGAAACTTTGCAAGACGATGCTAGCCTCAGAGTAATATTTATGATGTGTTTCCCTTCTTGATGTTATAGCTTATTTTTATGTTTTGTGTCATCCCCTTCCCAAAAAAGTGTATTTTTATCTCTGTCAGTTTTTATTTTTATTTTTTATTTTTTTTTACATTTGGTCAATTCATCTGTCTGCTGATTAGTTTACATCTATCAGTCCATCCATCTGCCAGGTTTTAGAGCCACATGTAGAGGACCTGAGCACAATTTCTATATACATGTAGAGCAATGAGGAGCGAGAACATGGAGGGATGAAAGGGTGAGACAAGACGTAAATAAGAAATACTAGAAGAGATCAGGGGTCTCATTTATAACCGTTGCGTACGCACAAAACGGGGTCTGAAACTGGCGTAGGCCCTTTCCCACGCAAAGTTTGTGATCTATAAAAACAAACCTGACGGTAAAATGTGCGCACCGGTAAGCAAACTCTGACCCAGGCGTACGTTCATTTTGGAGGCATGGGAAATTGGCGACACAGACGGCGAAGTGGTGAATTGAAGCCTGCAGATACATATTGATGTCTCTTCCACAATTTATTTCACTAAATATCAAACTTTCTATATTTTACATTGCATCAGCGCCGTCTCGCCTTCATTATCCCGGAAGGACCTCAGAGGACCGGACTTGTACACTAATGTAATCACTGATGTAGAGTTAAACATTAGACTAACACAAAGACCATAGAGCCACCAGTTGTCAATATCTTTCAATATCGTGCATTTATCATCAAGTGTGATCTTTAGTTTTAATAAAGATGCCTGCGTCAAGACGCACAGAGACACGGCGTTGGCTTCACACATTTCGCCTCCTCCGTACTCAGCACATCTTTATCAGCAGCACGTATTTATTCTGTCAATAATTCAAGTGTGGACATTAAGTCGGGGCATCTCTGACACAATCATTGTTGCTCCTGCTGCTTCTTCAGCAGCGTATGAATGTGTATTAACAGGAATAGTTACTTCTGATAGTCACTTTGCATAGCAGCCTATGCCATCAGTGTGTGAATGGGTGTAAATGGGTAGGGGTGACCAGAAAACATTGACCTTTCCTTTCTTAACTCTGTGGGGAATTACAGTTTACATTTCAGTCAGTGCATTTAAGTTACTGTGTTCTTGTTAGAATTGCACAATTAGAAAGAGTGGAAGGAAGGTTAGGTTCATCTCCTGTCGATGACGTTGAAGAGTTTCTTATTTCTATGTTGTGTCTACTCTGGGTAGCCTACATACAGAATGTACCTGTTTTTGTTTGCAGTCTGTGAACCCTAGAGCTTCACCATGAGGATAACATTTCTAAAGGGGTTTCTATAGTCACTGGATCTTGGCTGGCTAATGGTCAATTATAATGTCACAATTTCTATTTCAAAAACTCTTACACCCAGAGGATGTACTTTAACTGTTGTGATCACGGACTCGTACCCACCTTTCATGGAGCATAGTTGAAGTAACATGGCTTTAAGTCTACTACCATTTAAGATGCTCTTTGGACCTTTAAGTAGGCACAGTGACGTTTAAGCTAATTACTAATGTCAGCATGCTATCAGGCTCACAATGACTGTACTAACATGTAATACCAACACTAACAATCTTAGTGTGTCATGTAAATAATCCAACATTTTATAATGAGCAATACACTTAACTCTCAGCTTAGTCTGGTAGATATTTGCTTATAAAGAATGCAAATAAGTCAAGTGATCAACAAGGAGATTACAGTTCCTTATTAAGGCAATTGTAATTTTCATGGCAGCCCCATGTGGTGATTTTATGAATCATTTTACTTTTAAACAAATTATGTTGCAAGGAGAAACACTGTTGGGAAACACTTTATGATGTTGACGAAGTCGAGATATTTCATTCTGTGCCAACGTATTAACGTTTCTGTAGAATCAAGAAAGGTAGCCTAATGACTTCTCTGATGTTCCTTAAATAGTTCATATTTGCGTACAATGTTTATGTAACTCGTCAAATCTGCAGAAGAGTCCAAAATATCAGTAAAGCACTGTGGTTGTGTTTGAGTGTCAGAACTTATGACTCGACCATATGAATCTGAAGAAGAATAAACAAAGCAGAGAAAGTTTTTTAAAATGCTTTTTGACCCAGGTTTGTTTACAGATCATCGGACCTTAATTGGCGCTGTCAGCCCGAGCTCACTTCCAGCATATCCATTTCAATACTGAGACAATAACAACATTATGGAGCTCAATAGCTCATATTCCTACGTGGCAATAATATCTAGATCCCTCCTCCTTGCAGTGCAAATCAATGGAGTGAGATGGCCTTTGGCTTCATTTTTCATCTTTAATATTGATTGCTGTTCTACTTTGGAGTGCACTGTCAGTCCAATTATGGAGAGTTTAATTGATTTTTCTTCACAAGCTGGGTTAGATTGGATTGGTTTATGCAAAGCAGATCAAACCAAAGTACTCCCTGGACTCGCTTCTATGTGTAAAATACAGCTCTAATGAGCAGGAGCACCCTAACACTTTCTGCATCTCACCCAGTCCTCCCCTAGTGTCCCCTTCTCAATACACACACACACACACACACACACACACACACACACTTAATTTTAATCGAAGCAGAAATAGTTTTTGAAAGAAACTGTTTTGCCGATTCCAACAATGTCACGCAAATAATGATCTCTCGTACTCTGTTATTGAAAAGAATAATTGTGTTCATGGCTCCAAACCATCCACTGTTGTATTTTTCCCCCAGAGAGAGATGAAAGTTGGGCAAAGAGTTGATAATTCATACAATTATCTTTAATGAATAAAGAAGGTCTCTCTTTAAATTCCAAAATGACCTTTACAAGAAGCCTCGTCTCATGAAATATACATGACCCTCAACACGATATGTCAGACAGCAAGACAAGGCTAATTAGCTGCAGGTAAATCGTGAAGGCCTCTCCATCTCTTTGCTCTCTTACTTATGCACACACAGATACCCCCCCCCCCCCCCCCCCCCCCCCCCCACACACACACACACACACACACACACACACACACACACACACACACACACACAGGTCTTGGTCTGTTGACTTTCTCCTGACTGTTCTTATTCATTGTACGCACGTATATAGATATGTAAAAGTATTGCACTCTTGTTCATATATAACTAACATAACTATGAGCCCATTTGGAGGTCTTCTCTGAGGTGTAGGGAAGTGACACAACAGAAAAACTACAGACTCTAGTTTTTGGTGGGGGACAATGGATGGAACAAAAAAAAAAACAGGTTATTGGGGTTTGAGTCCTATGGGATACCGAAACTGAACATTTGTTAACTTTTTTGAAGCCACACTATGATGTACTTCTAAACTTAACAAGTAGTTTTTGTTCCTAAACCAGATACAAAACTGATACAAATTCACATGATACAAAGGAAGGAAACGGACCATTGCGTTGTCATATAGCAGTCTATCGCTTGTCTCCTCACTTAAATCTCCACTTTCACATTCCTGGAGGCTGCTATTGGAGCTAACACCCCTCATCTTGGCACCTTTGCCCAGTCTGTGTGTGTGTGTATGTGTGTGTATGTGTGTGTGTGTAAGAGAGAGAGAGAGTGTGACGGAGATGGTGCTGTCTTCGATGTCTCTGGGTGCCCCCTTGCTGAGCTGTCATCACTCCCTGGCATTGAGTACACAGCACAGCTGCAGGGGAACCACTCTGCAGGGAACCTTCGTTTCCATCTGTCTCCAATTCACAGTGGCACCTATTTAGAGCAGCTCGGTGGCAGCGCATGCCACGAGCCACAAGAGAGGGGGGAGGGGCTGCTTTAAGGGGTGGTCAAGATAGGTGGGCATCAAGATTACAGGGTTATATTTGATATAGGCATGGTCATATTTATGACTGTATTGCACTTATACATCAGCTTCATTGCAGTGTAGTGCTTTTTTCATTTCAGTTAGAACATAATCAGCTTTTTTATCACACTCTTTTCATGATTGTTTAAGGCTTAATATGTGATTTTTCACACTTAAATGTAATAAAAATCAAGTATATCCTCTGAAAATAACTCTTTGAGTCATGACGGTCTACAATGGTTGTAACACCTGAGTCCCACTGTCTGTGATGCTTTCCAAGTTTTCAGAGTCCTATCTTCACTTTGTTTACATCGCCAGGACGGCTGGCCGACTCCTCCCCTCGCATGTAAAAGTTGTTTAATTGAGAGACTAGAGAAAAGAAGAATAACATACTGTACTCACTGCTTATTTGAATGTCACGTAAGCGTTTCTAGATCAGGGTCATTTCGGGTTAATTTACATGCAGTGTGAAGATACGAGCGTAATAAAGATAGCTAGCATTAGCATGCTAACACAACAATGTGGCGCGAGTTGTTTTGGTTTCATGCTGGTGCTCAAGGGCGGCATATAAAGACAAAACAGAAAACAAAGAAACAAACAGAGCTGACTAATCAGAGTACGTTTCTTGGACTCCTTTTTTGCATTCAAGCTGAATCTAAATGATGTCTAAAAGTAGACGCGCAGTAACAGATTTAAACATTATAAGTGATCAGACAGTATAATCAGTGTTTTGTTTGTCAAATATACTCATGCAGCAGTGCATAGAACATTATATACACAGACATCCTTTGGTTTTATATGAAAAATAACACTGTAGATTGCCATATTGCATTCCTTTAATCAGTGTGTTTTTGTAAAAAAAAAATAAACAGAGTAGCTGTTATCTTTTGGGCTTAAAATCTAAATACAGACCATAATTTGCTAAATATAATTTGCAAATTATATTTTGAAGCAATATCACCAGTAACCCTATCCGTTCATATCATTTGAAAATGACTGTGAGGGTATATTACCATCTGTGTGTGTGTGTGTGTGTGTGTGTGTGTGTGTGTGTGTGTGTGTGTGTGTGTGTGTGTGTGTGTGTGTGCGTGCGCATGTGTCCATATGGGCATGTGTGTATACACTGTGTAACCCTGCACTTGTGTCTGTGTGTTTGCAAGTACGAGGACAGGGCTTAATTTAGCAGGTGTGCTTTGACAGTTCTTGAATTGGTGCCAAGTCTGCTGTACGAAGGATAAGAGAGAGAGCGCTCAATGTGCATCTGTGTGCAGCTCGACTGTGACAGATGAGAACGGTTTAACTTCTACAGTTCTGTTAAGATCTGGAGGTTTTTCTGGCACTGTCTGTGCCAAACAGGTGTGTATTTTAAAAAACACCACAGAGAGAAGAGGTGAACAAGCCTCTGCTGACTTATTTGTCTGGCTGTGGTGTTTCGACTGATAGAAGGCGGTTGTCTGAGTATTTTTTTTTCCTTCTGAACGTGGGTTCCAATTTGTTGCAGTTACTCCTCTTGGAATCGACTTTACCCTCAAGTGTTCATTTACTCATCCTGTGACTTTGAAGGCAAATGTAAACAAATACAAACTCCTGTATCATCCACATGCTGTACAGTAATGTAGTCTGTTTTTGACACCTAATTAAACTCCTTATAAAAAATAAAACCCTTCAAAAATGAAACATAATCAAGAGTTTGAGACTACATTCACACTGTAGTGTAGGCAAAATCCCAAATCAGGTTGTTTTTTTTTACACATATATGACTTTAATTAGATTTTTATGACACTTTGGAGAGCACATCTTTACAAATCATATCTTGGCCACTTAAACAGATACAGGTCAGATCTTTTGCAATGGGATCTCAATCTAGTCATACCATTGCAGGCTGGAAGGCATGTGACCTTGACGTCACTCTTGGTTTTACAGTCTTATGGAGAGGAGCTGACAGATGTACTCAAAAGTATCCCTTGACATCCTGAAATTTCCGGGGAAAAAAAATCGTCAAACGTCAAAAAAATGACGTCCTGACCCCACCACTCCTGGTTCTGACTCCGCATCCACGCACACCTACGCACAGACGTAGCAGTCATTGTTCCACCACAAGCCATCAGTTACATTTTGAATGTCTTTTCTACTCTTCCTTCTTCTCACTATAAATCTGCTCATAGATTTGCTGCCTTACACTGCACTTAGATTTCAACTAGAAACCATAAACCAAACTTACTACAGTTGCTGCCACAACCCAGTCAGTTTTTTTTGCCCATCAGTTCAGGACTGTGATTAGTTAACACAGGAATCGATTGTCTAGTATTGTGAACAGCCAAACCAAAAAACCTTATTTGAGCAATATGTCCACAATCGAGCATTAAAGCTTTCAATCTGAAGTTAGTTACCTTCATGCCAACGGGAGGCGTTGTTTAATCCATGCTATAGTTAGTTCAGTATCTGCAGCCTGTAAATGTGTACATTCCCCAAAAATATGCAAGCAATCACTTTCATACTTTATGTTGATGCTGTTCTAAAAAGCACAGAACCTTTCAGAACCTTTAAAATGTCATAAAACAAGAGACTGTGTGTTGGCTCAAAGTGCTGCATGGACGTCTGGCAAGTTGAAAAGTTCAGCCGGTTAGTGGTGGCCAGGTGTCTCACAGGCAGGCAAGACACTGCGCCATATGGCTGCTTCTCGCCACCAGACGCCAGCCGTCCCCTCTGCTGACTTTCACATGCTTTACTTTCGCTGAACAAGGTGAAAAGTCACGTCTTGTCTAAGCCCTGCACCTTAACGCTTAAGGAATTATTTTTCGGTTTATACTCGTAAAGGAAACATACTCGTTCATTCAGGAAAAGTAGTAATTGGACAATAACTCAGCTAGAAAACAAAAAGACAGATTTGATGCATCTCCTCTGGAGTTTCTTAAACACCGAAGAAGTTGCATATTATTTTTTGCCGCTCTCTGCCCTGCATGCTGATTGGAGTTTTAAAGAGGAAATGAAGTCCTGGTGTGTCCTCCTGTTGGGGTTGCATTTGGCGAAGGGTGCCTGTGTGTCGCTGATAGAGGGATCTTTCTGACACGGCTGCTCTGGCCCCGCCGCATCTGGGAGCCAGTAGTGGCAGCCGCTGGGGGGAGATAAGGCGAGGCTAGCCGCTCGTCTGTAACACACGTTTTGCCTCCCTCTGCCCCTGTTCTCTCCTCCCCTGCTCTCCTCTCCACCCATCCTCCCACTCATCACCCCCCCCCCCCCCCCCTCTGACCTTATCTCAGGGGAGAAGGCACCACTGGGTCGCTGCTGTGATAGCACCTGCCAGAACCAGAGCTGGCCTCTGGTGATTATGGGGGAATCATTATCTCTCTCTCCCCAAAAACTCATTTTATACCTGCCAACATCTGAGGGGAGGAGGAGGGGGGGGCAAAAGAGCAGAGGCTTCTATAACAGGTAACACAGGGAAGGGTGTGTGTGTGTGTTTGTGTGTGTGTGTGTGTGTGTGTGTGTGTGTGTGTGTGTGTGTGTGTGTGTGTGTGTGTGTGTGTGTGTTCGGGTGTGTACAGTACCAGGAGTGTTTCCTGGATTACATCGACAAAAATCCATGCAGCAAAATATCTTGAACATTTTTGAACTTCATAGACATTTGAGAAGATTTAAGGTGATAGGTTCACTGATTTGTTTTCAGCCTGTTACTGCATTTGATGTACATAAAGTTGGGTAAACGGAGATGCCTCGTGGATGTTGAAAACATATTCCCAGCTTCCTTTAGTGGAAGTCAACCATCTCTCAGATAAGATCAATTGTTGCTGCAACAAATGTTATTCTGCCTGGTGATGTCGGATAGGCCAATAAGTGAGATCATTTTTTGATTTCCAAGAGGCTGAACGTGCGTTTAGTCTTTTATTCTTAAAAAATGTTTCCTCGACTCACTTTGACAAGTTTAACGACACGTCTTTGCTCGTTCTGTTCCTTTTTAACTTATTCAGACATTTAGCTTTATAAGTTTAGAGTTTGAATGTATAAGTCAGGCTGTCTTCGATGTCCCCTTTTCCAACATGCCCTGTTATCTACTTCTGTTTTTTGATGTATGTTCCTACATCCGTTGCTTTCACCTGCTACGTTCTCATGGAACTTGCACCAACTGTATGTTGTTCTCCATGTCGCTGACTACTCCCCACTACTACTTCCCCCACCCCCCCACCCCCTCCCCCCCCCCCCCCCCCCCCCCCCCCCCAGTAACATGGCTCTTCCTCTTAATCAAAGTTTCTTATTCAAAGCTCTCATGGGAAACTTCTGGTTTGTGTGTTGGTTTCCTCTGTGGACAAATGATGACCTTTTATCTTGTTTTCTGATCTATTTCTGTATATGTGTATTTTTTTTAATTTTAATTTTAATTTTAATTTTAACAGTCGAACATATCACTCACCGTTTAGATTTTCTGTGTAAATTGTAAAAGAAAAGGTGTGTTTGTAGGGTGCTGTTTTTATCACTTTGGATGACACCTACTCTGTGACTGTTTTCAAGCATTAAAAATATGAAATAGTCAATCTTCACACTGATGATCTCATAAAACACTTGTAAATGTGGGAAATCCCATTGGTTAGCTGCTGTAAAAAACACCTAAATTTCATGTGCTGTAAACAAATCGGCTTATAGAGAAATCACAACTCTCTCTCTTTCTCTTTCTTTCTTTCTTTCTTTTTCTCTCTCTCTCTCTCTCCCACTCAGTCTGCCCTCTCACGCCCAAAGACAGAAAGAAACATGAGTTACTCTCACTTCCTCTCTGCAGCTGACCATATGCGCGTTGGTTTCAGCCTGACACTTGGCACATCTGTGTTCTCACATCCCCTCTCACTTCTCTCATCAGCACACTGCTTGATCCAGAAAAAATATGTGTCGGTGTGAGACGAGTGCAAGAGTGTGTAATTGGTGTGTATGTGTGTGTGTGTGACACAGACGAGTACTGCTGTTATACTCTTGGGCCACTCTGTCTGGGTTCGGGGTTAATGAGTCCTGGAGGGTCAGAGGTCAAGGAGGTGACAGCTACAATGTTGGTAGAGTTTCACATGAGAGACTCGCTCAGCTGTCGGAGTTTTGTTACGTTTATTTTGGCTTCTTTGATTCTTAAAGTGAGACAACAGTGTTTCAACATGTGTCTTTTCCCAGGACAGACACAGTCCTGCATGCTAGTTCTCTCGTTAGAGGTGAGAACGTACTGTCAGGCTGTTGAGTGGGGGGGGGGGGGGGGGGGCTGATAATCACGGTTTTAGGTTGAAATATCATGTCCCAAAAGGCTAAGCATCTCCCTCTATCCAACTTTCCAAGCCCAACACAGTTTGGGCAGATGGCTGTTCAACATGAGTTTGTTTTTTTGCACAAAGTTTCTGCCTGTTAAAGCGAAGTCCTTCCTTGCCACTGTAACTTTGCTAAATGTTGTTTATAGTACTGTGCTGTTAATGGATAAATGTTGGGTTCTTTGTAGATAATATATCAAAGACTAAGGTATTTGACCTGCTCTTTTGTAAAGTGTCTTGAAATATAATTTCTTATGAATTGGCACTAAATAAAGATTGATTGATTGATTGATTGATGTCCAACATGCTAGCTTTCCAGCTAATTCATGTCGTTTTCAATTAAATGAGAGGAAAAGCAAACATTGACTTGCTGAGTAGTGATATTTAGTTAGATTAATTTGAAGATTAATTGGTCAAGGGGAAAATCATTAACAAACTAGTAATCCATTTTATAATTGTTTCAGTTGATGGACCAAACCATGGCTTTAAATGAACATCTTTGTTGCACACAGTTAAATACAGGGGTATCTCATATAGAGAAACATTATGACTATGTACAAAGCTATGTGTGATTTGGTTTTGTGAGGCCTATACATACTATGTATTACATAGAGAAAGATTGTGGATCATTAAGCCATCTTTCAGTATTGGAGATGCAAAACATTCATTCAATCTTCAGATTATTATTACTGAGCAAAATTGCTGAAATTATATTTCATATGAAGTTCAAGTTTGTTCAACGTTGACATACATTTGCACAACATCATTATCATCCATTATCATTTAAGCCATCCTTCAACCATGACTGAACATAATGTTGTAGTTAACTGTGCATTATAAGGGAAAGTTCACAGTCACAAAGTAAGACAATAAAAACACATAAAAACAAGACCAGACATCATTGTAGACAAAGATTAGAATTAGTGCAATAAACCTGTATGAACTGACAAGGTACACACACAAACCCTGAGGGTGAGCAGATGAATGAAGCAGGTTGAGTTTTTGGATATGGGACAACAGAAAGTTTCATCATGCCCATTTAGCCCAGAAGCAAAGGGTCCTGGTGAAAGATTGATGGGGTAACTTAGAATTTAGGATGCAAGTAGGAAGGAGTGGCTGTGGTTCACAGACACAGCTGGTTCCTGACAGAGGAAGCCCAGATGGAGGCCCAGGTCCTGCTGCCTGCTGCTGTCTGCTGCTATCACCACAGCCAGCACCGCTGGCCTCCCCAGGGGGCTGCAGCCCTGCAACAAGGAGGAACTCACACAAACTGTTACATACTATCACACACTTCTCTTTTTTAGCTGCAGTAGCAGACAGACGGGCAAGGCAGGAGGAGGGTTCAAATGAGAGCACAGCCCCTCAGCAGGAGCCGAGAGACACGCTGACCTGCTACTGACATACACACGCACATTCTTGTTCACTGTTGTGGAAGAGACGAGGAGACATCTAGAGACCTGGATGGAACTCAGAAAAAAACAATGGATGAACACACAAGCTGTGACAAGTACAGCTAAAGAGGACAGAAAAGCAGACTTTCAGCAGAAGAAGTAACGGTCAGTTTTCGGTACAAACATGCAACTTTAATGCATCTTTCTAACACAAAGTTGTGTGCGGACATGAAAACACAGAAAAAACGCCAGAGGAATCCAGGAAATGCACAACAAGGATCTAATACCTTTGTGAGGAAGTTGAGGAAGGAGAGGAAGCAACTTGTTTCATGTTTTCACTGTCTGGAGCTTTACCTAAAAGAACGTCAGGCAGTTCAGGAGGTCATGCAATGACCTACTAGAGCTACAAAGGCAAACTGGAGGAGACTAAAAAAACCCAAAAAACTGCAAAACTTCAACAACATTTGGAAAAAAGATCCAGCAGAAGAGCCTTTAAGAGATTTTAAACACCTTGTTGTTTTGGACTTAGATTTGCTCTAAGTACCTTTTAATCAACCGACATTGCACAATAATTGCCAAGTTCAAATCTTTCCAGTGGTGACTCAGGGATTGAATCATGTCCGCTGAGGTCCATTTGGAACGCCCGAAGAAGGCTGACCGGAGAGCAGTGACCGCTCTGGGGCTTTCTCCACGTGTCCCCACTGTGACACTGATCAGCCACAGAGAGCTGAGAGAGAAACACACAGCCCACAGACTCCTGCCTGCGAGCCACGATCCAAACCTGGCAACGAGTAGCCTCTACAGATGTAGTGAAGGTACGAGCTTGTCATCCTAAAGGACCTGTTTCATGAAATCTTTTGGCAGTGTGTTAGCGTGATGAGTGATGGAGGCTCCCGCAGCTGTCGAGTCTGCTCATTAAGTCGGAGTGATTGACGGATAATCAGTTCGTGTTGACTTAGTATGCAAGTTGTAAGGACAATGTGAGGTTTCTTCATGTTACTAGTAGACCTGTTATTTCATGATTAAAGCTGGGCTTTCAAGGTCAGAATAACATCAATTACATATAAAATAAGCTTATGTTTATTTCTCAAGTTATTTACTGCATAGTTTGCCTTTTATATAGAAAAAGAACACTTTAAATCAGGATTATTTTGGACACCAAATGACTTTTATTTGAACTTTTTTCTCTAATTGTCGTGTTTAATGGTCCTCATATGAACTGTCAAGCACAAACTGTTATTGTAAACAAGATCAGTGGAGTATGTTTGTCCTGTGGGACAGGAAAAAAATGGGAAAGGGGTTTTTAAAGCGCTGGTTAGGTGGGTGGGGGTTTCTTCCTCTGGGCTTCCCCCATACAGCTGCAAAGGAACAGAACCAGATTCTTGAGTTTCGTTGCTCTGCTTCAACGGCAGCACAATGCAACATGCAGGTCATGAGGGTGCATCATAGTAAATGAAAGCGGAGGGAACTTTAAGGGTGGGGGGGGGGGGGGTGGATTGGGTGTTGCAGCCATATGATGAGGGGGACTTGAAAGACATACAGGAATAAAAAGAAGGGAAGGAAAAAAAATGTAATTGATTCTTAAAGCATTGAAAACACTGAAGTAGTGCCTTTAGGTAAAAATGAGAACCTTCCTTAAATCAGCGGAGGGTTTGAGGAGAGAGATGCATTAAGAATCAGACATTAAAGGACCAATTTTATAGACTCTAAATATGTAGAAACTGTAAGCCAGAGCGAAGACTAATACCCAATGGAGTGAATTACCTGCAGCGCCTGCCGTCTCTTGGCAGTAATGAGCTTTGTGAACGTCACAGCGATAAGGCCTCTATAATTAGGCTTAGTCATAAGCATCCCCCCTGTAATTCTGTGATAAAAACCCAGTAGAACTCTGGTGTCGCTGCTCCAGCCCATTCATCTCACACACACACTCACTCACTCACACACACACACACACACACGCACGCACACGCACACACATGCACACACACACATCATGCAAACAGTGAGGAAATCAAAATGTGTCTATGTGAATTGTAAACACAGCTCTTTGCCTCAATTAGTTTACCTGATGTAAATGTGTGTATGTTTTTGTGGATGAGTGTATAGACCAATGATATGTTCCCTCTGTATGGAGAAGCCGTAGAAATGTGCGTGTCTGTGCGTGTGTGAGAGGTGTTGTGAGTTGCAGCATAGGCTTCCTGTGAGGGAGCAGATGTCGCAGAGCTCAGGCACAGCTGCGACGGGCGATAACCGCGGTGGCAAGAATATGTCGGCACGCTGGCTCTTCTCCCTGGGTCTTATCAGCCGCACGCAGCAGACAGACACACACACACACACACACACACACACACACACACACACTCATACAGACACTCTGCAATAAGGAACTGCCACCCAGCAGTAGCACATCGTCACAGCAGGCCCAGATAGAGGGAGGTAGGCAATGAGAGAGACGGAGAGAGGAAGAAAAAGAGCAAGGACTAAATCAATGGACTTTGAGGGAGAAGGTGCAGTGAATCCCTAACAAAGCCTTAAGTCATGTCTGCTGTATCATAGGCTTTATAATTTAGTCCCAATCCTAATCCTCTATGGCAATGAAGAGGCTCTTCTTTATAGTTTTCTCTAACAAAAAAAGAGATAACTTTCACATAAACTCTATAGATAGATTACTTTGCTGCTCTCCCTATCTTGACATCCTTTTTTGATTTGTCATCAACTTTGTGACTCAGGTTTTTAAAGGCCTATTTGCACAATAGTTACATAAGATTGACTCTTCTTTTCATTTTTTAAACCTTTTTGTTTTTCATTTTTGGAGTTGACCTATCTCATAAAATTGTGAAAATCTGATTTTTTTTTTTCATGTTTGAATACCTGCAGTATATACAGTTTTGTAATTCTGTGTAGTTTTTTAAATCGTTTTTTCACACATTGAACAAAGTGGTTCATCTCACACATTTTGCCGGGTCACCATGTCTCAAAAGTTTAAATTTAGACATATAAGTCATCAAATATAATAGCCTCTATCAGATACAAACAAAGACCAGAGCAGAGCTCTTTGAAACAGTGGGGATAGATGAATGTTGATAATGATGGAAGGGATAAGAAATGGTAAAACAGTGAATAAGGAAATAAGGATAGAAAAAAAGGAAGGGAATATGTGGGAGAAAAAGCAAGCTGGCGTTGTTGGTGGTGGTGGTCGTGTGTGTGTATGTGAGTGAGGGAGAGAGAGAGAGAGAGAGAGAAGTTACCCTCTGTATTTCCTCAGCACCAGCTTTGTGGTTTCTATGAGGAACAGATGTTCACAACTTGATACAGTGCCTCATCCCCCTCTACTCCCTATCTCCTGTGCCAGCACCACCAACTGTCTGCACACACACAATCACACTCTTACATCCATACACACACATATTGCCTCTTGGGAAAGACAGTCATATATAGCAGTGACTTTCTCGTGTGAATGTATGGGGGGTTGTATTCGTCTGCATACTCAGGACTTTTTATTGTCCGTTTCCCTCTGAGCTCAGGCTGCGTGTCCTGTCCTCGAGTCAACACTTGATACAATCAGGTGTCACTTCCGCCTTTGTCAGTTTGAACTTCTGTTGTTCAGCTGTGAACCGTCTCTCGGAGCTTCTGCTCAGCAAGACGGTCTGGCCATCCAAAAACACTGACTCATGTGCACCTACTCTGACTGTTCGCATGTAGAGGTTCTCACCAATCATTCTAAAATCCTCACATCACAACACCACAAATAGAGATGTTATGACACCTAGGGATTTCTATTCCGATAACTATACTTTAGTGTAGGTGGACAAGGAGTGCCCAACTGATGCCTGTCCGAAATGTAAAATAAAAAAAATATCACTGGTTTTGACATTTTGCCTTCTTTGCTAACATTACACTCTCAATAGCAACACACTGTTGTTGCTGCTTGCTAGCATTACATGATAATATACCCACCTGATACCAGTTGGTTTTTGAAGGGGTACTTAATGAAAGATGATCGATGAACTCACCAGTGTGCCAAATTTTCAAACTGCATTTTGGCTTTAACTGAGGGCTTTAGTTATATTGATATTGGCCTCTGACAGAGCCAAAAATGCAGCACACCTCCACTCATCAGAATGTCTCTTCTATGTTCCTCTTTGTCTCTCAGGATATAAGAGATGGGCTGATACATGGAACAGTCTTTTGCTCAGCTGATAAAGAAAGCCTGTAAGCATCGGGTCAATTTTAGACAATTAAAATATGACCTATGCACCGAATTGACTGCATAAAATGGTTGTTAAAGTACATGGTGTAGTCACAGTCAGACCTACTGGCATAGCCACAGCACTACATCTGAAGTGCTCTTCAATATGAGATGTTCCGTGGCAGGAAACAACCCTGCTAGTCAAGTATTTCAAAGGACATTATTTCTCCCAAAGAGCACAAATCGAATTTTGAATTCCCATCATGTCTGGATGATTCAGACAACCGACACTTTGCTGCTCGATTGCAAACAAAATGTCAGAGGGTCTATGGGTGCAATTTGTAAAAGCAGCATTCCAGTGTACGTGCTTGAGTGGGTCGGTCAATGATCCGTCACAGTGCGGCGTATTACAGAAAGACTCTCTGTCTCATCCTCTTTCGTAACATTATGGAGCAGCGTTAGGACAAGCACCCGTTGAAGATGTTAACATAGAAATGGGGGGGGAGAACAACATCCTTGGCAGCCTCTTCAGCATGCTTTCGGGAAGAAAACAGCATAGAAGGGAAATTTTCTCAACACAAACTTCATCGTTTCTGTCTGCATGAGACATGATTCAGTTTGTGTTTTTCTGTGTTTGATCAAATGAGATTTCTGATTTCCTCCTCCGTGAGGAGATTGAACCGACACTGCAGACTTTAATGACACCTCGGTCGAGCATAGTCTGTTAAAGGTGCCTAAAAGACGAGAGGATAGGAGAAGAAAGAAGAGAAGAGCGCGGGAACACAATGGGTCTGGCATTTCTTTCAGTCAGCTCAGGGCCTTATCTCATTTCAACACACTAGCCTGTGACTGCCACTATAGGAAAGGATTTACAATGTGTGTGTGTGTGAGAGAGTGTGTGTGTGTGTGTGTGTGTGTGTGTGTGTGTGTGTGTGTGAGCGGAGGAAATGCTGCAAACTTCTCTCTCAGACACATACATGCTCAAAAATAGGCATTTCCATACCAGCACAATGACCCAACCTTCTATCAGAGTGAGTGCGCAGCCATCCAGAGATGCTGTCACTACTACACAGAGTTCAAATCCAGGTGTGTGTGTGTGTGTGTGTGTGTGTGTGTGTGTCTGTGTGTGTGTGTATTTGTGAGGCGACAGAGATAGCGGAGTGAAATCGAAAGAGGAGACAAAGCTGTTTTAATGCCCACAAAAAGATTTGCAGTTGTATAAGCCGGCACGCAGAGTTCATCGAGGCGAGTTCCCACCTTCAGTGTGTGTATCTTTGTGCAGTTTATCAGGACGGCCACATAGCGGTGTCACAGCTAACCCAGTGACCGCTCAACAAAAGGCCAAATTAAGAGGAGTGAGGGGCTGTCGTACAGGGAGGCTGACAGTTTGACTGACGCTGCTCCCGAGGAGAATAGCATCCTGTCAATCTTGGAGCTGTCACCTTGACAGGAATCCTTTCTTTGAATGCAACCCCCATCGCCCAACCTTTCTGTCACTCAAGGCCACACACACACACACATGCACCTCTTGCTTTTAAGTATTCTGCACTGGAAACAAATGAGCCTCCTATAGCACTATACGAAGAAGACACACACACAAACACACACTCACACACCTGCATGTGTACACTAAGAAATAATATATTATATTATAACATAATAAAGACAGTGAGTTTCATAAACAGTCCATCCATCTCCTAGACAACCGTACTTCCTCTATGTTACACTACACACACACACACACTGCCTCTACCAGACCGACCTTATAATGGACCATGCATCCGCTGATGTGTGAAATGCTGGTGTGTTTTTCTTTGTTTGTTCGATCAGGTTTTCTGCAGCAGCTTCCCAGTAAGTCAGCCGAAAGTGGTTTGAGCAAAATCCATGGGTCTGGACTTTAAGTTGCCTGAAGTTTTTTATTTTTTCTGCTCCTTTGTTCGACTGTTACTATCCAATCAAAGAGTGTTAGGGCCTCCACCTGCATATTCAGTTTTTCCCATGTCCTCCCTGCTATATGAGAGTGGTGTTTGTGTTGGAGGCTGCCTGGCGAGGCTGGTGAGACCGGAGTAAGGGCAGAGCAGCTGTCTGTGTGTACTTTACAAGCTGGTTCTGTTTGTTCTGTAGACACAGGAGGGGTCAGGAGGGTGTCAGCTTTGTCTTCTGTCCCCCTCTATGGCTATGTGTGTGTGTGTGTGTGTGTGTGTGTGTGTGTGTGTGTGTGTGTGTGTGTGTCCGCCAGAGGGAGAGAGAGTGCAGGTGGGTTGGGTAAAGGGGCTTACAAACCAGTGTGGCCAGGTGGAGAATTCCCACTATTGACGAATGTACCTGCCATTTTCTCAGTGTTTGCCTATCTATGAAGTTTATGATGCAGGAGAGTAATACTGTTAATGCACCAAAGTCAGGCAAAAGTGTATCTTTAGAGGAGCTGGAACATAACATTTATAACTAAATAAGTTGATTGGAAGAAAATTCATTTGCAGAAATGTTAATAAATCATTATTAATATACACATCTTTGATTATAGGAACACACACACAGAGTTGATTTCTGACTTTTAAATTTGAGGATCTGCTGCTTTTATAACATTATAAAACTAATAACTTCAGGTAGTGCTGTAGTACTCCAAATCGGTCTTGTTCTCAAGTCCACTTTTTGAAGGTCTCGTCTTGTAACCATTCTAACCCTAACCCTTGGACTGGGTGGACTCCAGATTTGAAATCAAGACCGGGCAAGACCACCACTGAAAGGCTATTTTTCCACGACATTACTGTGATTAGAAGGAAAATGCCTTCCAGTAGGTATCGAGGAGAGAAAAGGTGATAGCTGGTTCCTTCACAAAAGAAGAACGAATAACTTCATTTGTAGTTTGATTTTTGATTTTCATCCCCTAGTTACGGCCGCAACCTTCCCGGTGTTACAGTCTTAAGTAAGTGACATGCCCACTGCACGCAAGATGATGATTTTTCAGTGCTATTTATGGTCTTGGTCTTGTCTAATTCTTGCCCTGCCTAAAGGTCTTGTTTCGGTCTCGGAGCACTCTGGTCTCAGGTATGTCTTGGTCTCAAATCGTGCGGTCTTGTCTACAACACTACCTTCAGGTCATGTACTGTTTATCAAGCAAGTTATGCATTTTCAAGAGGCATACTCTTGACTCTGTAAACTGGGAACTTCTGATGGACCTTTTCTGTTTCTTTCCTAAATATATTTGAATAAATATAGTAATTGCTTTTTGAAGCCTTATCTGTCGTCCCTTGACATTTGTTAGTCACCTCAAAACAATTAAATCCTCAAACAACCAATCAAATAGGATGTAAACATGTCCTACACACAGCAGAACAACATAAATGCTACATTATCAGGCACTATAAAAAAAAGAAATAAAGACATATAATGTATGCAGAGCAATAAAATGCAGCATTAATGATAGTGATAAAAGGACCATTTTCCATTCCAGACTGCCATGATTTCATCCATCTACGTGACTATTAATGACAACTCAAAGGAAACTTTACAAATTTTACAATCTATTCAGTATTTACTCATGATTCATAGCACTCTCAGAAAGATGTTTTTTTTTCCTTCTTTTTTTTTTTTCAAATCGCTAAATGAGTCAAATAAAGTCTGCAGTCTCATGAATTCAATCGTGCTCCCTGCTCCCCTTCTTGTCCTCGTCGTCCTGATATGAGGAAACAGCGGCCCCCACGGGCAGACAGCGGCACAGCAGCGCTGTCTCACTCGAAAATGCTGTTTGATTTGATATTTGCTTTCTGAAATAACTGGAAAGGATAAAAATGTGTTTTAGGCTGCACATTTAAATAACAGGACTCATTTTCATGATTAGGATATTTTTTTCTGCTCATTTTAGTTTCAAGATAGCTGGACATTTCAACTTCCTATCACAAATATGGTTTATGCTGGTATCCCTCCGTAATAAAGTGCAGTATATTAACGCACCAGTACATTTTTCTTAATAATTTGGGATTTTATTTGGATCTTCTTCAATTTAGAGAGGATTCCTGTACAAGGGCTGCCAACTCCTGCTTCTCTCTGATGGTACCCGGGAGAGAGAGACAGAGAGAGAGAGAGAGAGAGAGAGAGAGAGAGAGAGGCAGAGGGAGAGAGAGAGAGGCAGAGAGAGAGAGAGAGAGAGAGAGAGAGAGGTTAGGTGCTCCAGATGGTGTTTAAACGCAGACAGAAGGCTACAGCGAGGACATAGAGAGAGAGGAGGAGGAGGAGAGAGCCGCGTTACTGCGCACAGTGGGCCCGATCGCTCCACTCATCACTGAAGACAAAACAACAACTACGAAAAACACGAAATTGTTTATTGACGGGATAGAGGTACCTTAAACTAAGCCCAGTCGATTGATATTTTCTCCGAGGGAAGTGAATCATTTTCTAACAGCCTGTGAAGGAGGCTGGTCGGCGGAAGATTGGCGGCGCGTCGGAGGGAGAGGAGGAGAGAGAACCGTACAGAGAAACGTGCCGTTAAGAGTCCACAGGCTGAACACACAAACTGTTAACAAACTAGAAAGGGGAACCGAATTTATTTCCCCGGATGTATAATGACTTGCTCCTGACAGCACGGACTGTGGCTGAACTGTGAACTGTAGAGGAGGGTTTAAAGTTGGACGAATACGCACCCTGCAGACAAGAGGACCCGCATCTTCATATCTGGCGTTTTCACGCGAGCACTTGAGGACTTAAACAGCAACATAGAAGAACCCAACTAATAGCTGTGTCTGCTTAAACTGAGAGGAGAGGACATTTTTGCAGTGTAGAGTGTTTTTTGTTTTTTTATTTCTCCAGTCCGGGATGGTTAACATGCGTAAGAGAGCGGATTTACATGACTGGGACAAGTTGTGATTTTTCACACCAACGTCAACACCAGAATCTGTTTGCTTTCCTTACAAAAACAAGACGGACTGTTAAACCAAAGACATCAATGTGCATAAGGATCCTTCCTTTTTCGACATAGTAGTGAGAAGAAATACCTCATAATTTATTAAACCTGGAAAGTCAATAACCTTTTTGAACTCCCAAAGGAAAGTTAAAGATTTTTTTCTTTACTTCAAAAACAAAGAAAGAGGAGGATAACACCTGAGTACTTTCCAGAACTTATGCGCAAATGCTTTACCTTTTGTTTTTCCAAATAATGAGGATTGAGACGATATAAAACCTGTTGTAGAAAATCTTCGGTGTGGATTATCACCGCTACAATTACCTCAGCCTGACCCCGACCTTCACAAAGTAAGTACAACCTGCAAACTCGAGCAAATCATGTGGAAACCTTTTGTTTATTATTGGTGGAAATCATTGTTCTCACAGTGCAATGAAGGTTTGCATGAGGCTATACACTCGGTTGTAAGTCCTTTCTGGGAACATTCGTCTTAATGGAAGTGTTTCATGTGTAAAGCTTTATTATCCCACGTTTTAACACATTCTGGTCAACATGGTGTTTGCAGCGTGTTGATGTGAGAGGAAGACATTTCTTTAAAATGTTTCTCTTTTTATCTTTAATTTTGATCACTCTAATTTACACTTGTGTTTATTATATCAAATACAGAGAAAACAACGTGTTTCCTTCAAGTGGAAAGGAACATTTCTTAAGAGTTATCTATACCCTTATAAGATATGTACACATGCAGACTGTACTTGGAATTACATATTTTAATTGTATCTTGTTTTCAAAAAATCCTGTTATATTTTGGTTTAGAGGACAGCAATATTAAGTCCAGAGGTATATTGTTAATATTGTTATCAGGATTATAACAATTGCATTCTACCTCTTTGGTTAGTTTGAAGTGAACAAAGTGAGGTGAGCGAGCTGACAGAGAGAGAGAGAGAGAGAGACTTTTGAGTTTATGTGTTGTTTGCCCCATCAGTCTGTGCTGCACATCAAAGTGATGTTGAGACAAAGTGATGACACTAAATCTCTGGTCTCTGTGAACTTGGTGTCCACCTGGAATAGAATGATGTTGTGTGTGTGTGTGTTTGTGTGTGTGTGTGTGTGTGTGTGTGTGTGTGTGTGTGTGTGTGTGAAGTGATACATTTAGACATTTACCCTGAACTGAACATACAAAACGCCTTTCACCTTTTTGTGGCCATATCATAGTGCATCACCACCCCCAGGGTCAATTTCTTTATTGAAAGATAAGACAGACCTTTTCTGATGACTTGAGTGGGGTGTTTTGATTTATTTTCTTATCACACTGTAGAGAAACCAACTTGTGGAGACAGTAAAGAAGGAGGTAGAGGAAGTGTTTAAAACAAATACCATGTTAACCAAAGAAAATAAACACAATGAAAAATTGATTTGAAAGCTGGAGTCATTGGTGGATAATTTATACTGAGCATGGAGACTGTGGGGGGACACTCCCTGAGAAGAAACTAGTCAGCCAGAGGTTCCCCCCCCCCCCCCCCCCCCCCCCACACACACACACACACACACACTTGAACAGCCTCAGCAGCGCTCTCTTCCGCCTGTAAGTGCAACAGTAAAACACTCAGGCCATTTTCTCTGCAGGACGCGGCCCTGTATAATTGGCCCTGGTAAATATCATCTGAATAATTGAACAGTTGATAATAGTCTCGAACAATGGACGGGAGGTTGCAGAGGTGAAACCGCAGTGCACACACCCTGCCTCACCACACATTATACCCCCATCACCACCACCACCACAAACGGGCATCTTTTCCTCTCTCCTCCAATCGCTCTGCTGGGTCCAGCCGGCCGCCCGTTCAGGCAGATGTCCCCTCTTCATCGTTAAGTAGCTCTCTCTTAAAAGGCAGGCCATTCATTATGACTCCAGAGTGTTTATTCAGTTCCTATAGACCACAGGTGCATGAATAGGATGTACTCTTTTATATACAGCAGGAAACATACCACATGACTTTAAAAGAGAGTATAAGAACACCATTTTTTCCTCAAAGAAACAGCATCAGACATCTGAGCGTCATCGCAGTCCTGAGTGTTTGTTGAAAGAGTCGATAAATAACCAAACAGGAATAACAATCAAAATACGAACAGTACAGCTGTAAAAGCATTTTCATTTGCAAAATTCAAACCAGCATATGTTGAAAAAGTAGAAGAGAGCAGTTCATTCCTACCTCTTGTTTATCTCTGAACAACTACTCCATATGCACATTTTATTGGTTACGTTTGTTCTTTTAACGCTAGAGTCCACCCAGCAACAAAGAGTGAAGGAACCAGCTATCACCTTTTCACTATTGTATTTGTGGGAGAGTATCTGTACCTATTGGAAAATGTTTTAATGTACAATTCTTTTTTTTTTTTTAAATCACGAAGAATCACTTAATCTATTATCCCTTTTTTTGTTGTGATGATCAGTTTCTATCCCAGAAAGATCATGACTAATGTTTTACCATAACAGAATCAAAATTACATTTTTTTTTATTTTTTATTCTTTTAGTACCAGTTTTAACCAGGAAGTTAAGTATTATACAAGAAAAAAATCCAAGTCCCTCCTATTTTTCATTTTTCTATCAGTGTCTGTGTCATCTGATGCAGGTAAAAAAAAAAAAACTGTCTGCACCTGATCTGAGTTCAGCTCTTGTGTTTACTGTATGAGTGTGTGGGCTTGTTAAGTGTGCTTTGTGTGTTGGTTAGTTGTTGTTGTTGTGAGTGTGTGTGTGTGTGTGTGTGTGTGTGTGTGTGTGTGTGTGTGTGCGTGCATGGTAAATGTTTGTGATCTAAATGTGGGACGTGCAGGTGAAACTGGCTGGCTCCTAATTAATGAGTGGAGCAGATGGCCTTGGGTGGGCGGTGGAGCTGCGAGTGCACAGCGAGCCAGTCAGGTGGTCAGCACAACACACACACACACCTGGGCCATCACAAGCTAGACCAGACCGGAGGGCTGTGTTTGTATACATGTGTGTGGGTGTAAGGGCTGCTTCCTGTTGGTCAGCAAACTAATGTATATAATGTTTGATTTGATGTCACATCATGTGAGTCGTGATCACATGTTGGACATCTGTAAGCCGCTCACATTAGAGAAGTTGAAGATTTTAAGCTATAGGCTCACATTTGTGCTCTCTGACATGTGTTGAAGATGTAAATTGTTGTTTGTGTTCTTTACTCCAAATATGTCACTTAGGACAATAAGAGGACCATTTTTCTACAGTTAAATGATATTAGACATACACAGGCTGAACGAATCATACAGATGTAGATAGTTCAAGGGTGCACTGGTTTAGCTGAATTGGTATGAACACAGTCCTTGCTGCACTGGTCGCAGGTTTGACTCCTGATCCTGACACCACTTCAAGCATGTCATCCCCCACTCTCTCTCCCCACTTTCCCTGTCACTCTATGTCTGTCCTATCAAAGAAAGTGCCAAAAAGCCCCCCCCAAAAAAATCCTCTTAGAACAGTAAAAAGTACACTGCTGTATATTTGGTATCCAAGAGAGCAACAAGGTACAGTGGTATGAACACTGCAGAAGCGGAGGAAGCCATAATTGTTGGTGAGATTATGGTTCTTGCCATAGCTGCCTTTTCATTGTGTTTTTCATGACAGAAGCAAAACATGGCAGACTGCTTATTTGCTGTGTTTTTTTTTAAAGAGGAGAGAGTGATGTGTAAAAGCTGAGAGGGTTATTTGAGTCTTGATGGTTGTTCTTTGGTATCTCTGCGGTCAGGGCGAGATATTACAGCAGCTTTCTCATTCTAAGTGTATAGTAGTCACTATACACTTAGAGTGAGTTCAAAGTGTGTGCTTTTTGTTCTTTGGGAAAACTATTGGATGGAGGGAATGATGAAGTGACTATCCCATTGCTGAATCTCTATGGTTTCACTGCTGTTTACCCTAATACACAGTGGGAAAGACCAGTGTGGTTCTGGCCGCCTCCTTCTCCATCCTCTGTTCTCAGTGTGTGTGAATGTGTGTATGTGTGTGTGTGTGTGTTGGTCTGCTCTGTTCCACATGTGTTTGACATTACTGTGACAAGGCTGCCCAGCCTCTCGGGGGAGATGGAGAATGTCAGAGAGTAGAGCGGAGAAGCGAACAGCTTCCCAACATCTGATGGAATGAGAAACACACTCGCTGGATGGCCGGCCTGCTGACGCCACAGCGTGGGAGCAGAGCAGAGGGTGGAGGCCAAGTAAAACCCCAGAAGTGTGTGTGAAATATCACTCTTTTCCTCGTTTTCTCCCCTACATGACCACATGTCCTCTCATTCCCAAGAATAACATACACAAACACACACATAATCAAAAATTCTTACACTGCTAGTAAGTCACAGCTCTGTCCTGCATCCATTAGAACTGTCAGGTTTCTATTCTTCACATTTCGATGCATACAGAGCAGGTGAAGTGCTACTTAATCTACCTGACACTCTGGGGTGAAAACTCAACATTTATGGCTGAGCATTTCTTGGAATTATTTGTTGAATTGCCTCTTCATTACTTCAACGTATACAGCGCTGACAAATTGCATCCTCAATTATGCGTTTCAAAAGACCCCACGTTTTGTATTGCACAGAAACGCTCCCTCATGAATACGATTGCAAAGAAATGTCACAACGTTGCTGACAGCTACAGAACGAGGAGGAAAAACGCTTCCTCCTCCTCCCTTCCTTGTCTTGTGCCGGCTTCACCTCTCCTCACCTTTTTACTTCCCCACTTGCCCACTGACTTCTGTCCTTTCTTTTGACCCCTTTTCTCCTCCCTGTCCCGTTCTCCCAGCAGCGCCTTTCCTTCTTTATGGTAGGAAGTGTGTTCAGATCAGAGTCAGACACAGGAAACAGCTGGGCTAATCTACAGTAGCGCTGTGCTCTATGTTCATCAGGCATAGCAGACAGGTCAACAGAGAAAATGGGAAGTTCCTATCGCCAGTGCTACCTGATATAAAGAATCCCTCCCTTTCCTTGTGCATGACAGAAAGGTTTCTTTTTATCACAGGTAGGGAGTAAACATGTACAAAGGAACAATGATTGACTTCATTACGGCCTCGACTTAAAATCAGTCCTCTCAGGACGTCTGGGGAAGTGCTGCCAGCGAGGAGCGTGCAGGCAGAGATTGGAGAGGAAGCACGGCTCTCTCTCTCTGTCTCTCTTTCTCTCTCGCTCTCTTCGTGTACAGTATTTGTGAAATTAAAAAAGCCGTTATCTCCTGGAAACAGATCCTGTGCCACACAGATGGTTCCGTCTCTCTTCGAATGGGAGGCTGAGCCGCTGAGTGCCGTTGTGTTACCAGTTAGCTGTACAGACCTTAATCCCGGCTCCAGCCTTCCTTCCTCTCTCTCTCTCTCTCTCTCTCTCTCTCTCTTTCTCTCTAGGCACATACAGACAAACTCTTTCCCTTCAGATAAAAGTTAGGCCTGTGTTACACTAAGGGCTAATTTCACAAGAAGACGGACATTTTAGCAACTCAAATGCATTTGAAGTGCAGAGAAAGGAAGTCAGAGATGTTTTTGATGTGTTAAAGGGCAGACAAGCGAGTTATCACCTGACATTTCAAGTCGCCTGAGCGGAGTGTACAGGTGCTGTTTGATGCTTTTTACTCTATGTTTAAAGTAGAGCCTCAGAGATAGATCAAGTTATTAGTAAAGTGTTGTGACCTCTGTGAGTTATGACTAAAAGAGAGGTCTCTATGTACCTCAGTCATTCTTCTGATGTAGACATTAGTTAAGTTTTTTTACATTACAAAACTACAGAACAGGCTTGTTTTAGATCTTGGCATGGTGTTTTAATAATTTAGTCTAAGACCCTGAAACACCTCGCGTACAAATATGTAACAACTGGATAGTAAAAACATGCAAACTATGAATAAGGATCAAAGCAAAGCCTATTAATCTTCTGAACATTACAGAAAAACAAAAACACATTTAATCCTCAGAGCGACTCCTAAATTCTCGTTCAAGGATTATCACAAAGAAAAGATTTTAACCAGGGTGCTGAGACAGATGAGTGGTTCATGTACGAATACATGCTTTGTTTAAATTTGAACTTTAAGATCGTCAGAAGCTCCGAGCTCTGTGCATTCTGTGCATTATAAATATATCTATATATATCTATATATATATATATAGATATATATATGTTTTCCTTTTAAAATAGCAGAAATGTCTGTAACTGGCTGTGAAACTTTTAATGAAGTCAATTAAGAACTAGAAAGAAATCAAACTTCCCACAATGTACCCAGGGCAGGTACTTCATTGTGCCACTGTTTGCCGTCCACTAAGTTCACATGACAGTGGGTCAGTTTTATTTGTCAATTAGCTCATATAATCACCATGTCATTGGCACCGTAGTCGCTCTCTATCTTCGCTCGCTCGCTCTGTTTTTGTTGTGGCGTCCCGTAGTCGGCTTGTGTCCCAGAGGAGGCGCTGGTATTTATTTCAGCAGCTTCCAGCATGAGCTGGCTGTGGGCTAAATGGAGAAACTGTCAAAGCTTCTCTCTAACCTGTCACATGAATCCCCCCCCTTCTGCTTTGTGTATACGTGTGAAACCTATGGGGTGCTACAGCATAATACAGAACACCTTGGCCATGCCTGGCTAATGTCAGGAGCTATTGTTGCTGTGCCTGTGGGCCAAATGAAGAGGCATGAGAGTGCTGGCAGGCTGCAGGGAGCAGTTCAGGCTACAGACAGTTTTGTCGACGCTGACAGCTCCAGAGTGACAGAGCAGACATTTAACACGGAAATGAAATGAAATACATGGCAACAAGCAGGAGAATGACTAATCTGCTGTTTATTTTCCTATCTTTGCTGTAAGTGACAGCTCTGTGTCAGGTATTTAACAGCGCACAAAGCATAGGAGGAGGAAGAAAGAAAAAAATAGACAGCCACTATTCATATAAACATGAAAAGAGTCAGGGTTTATAAGGAGGAAAGACAGAGATGCTGCTGTTACTGAAGTTTGTGTGTGTGTGTGTGTGTGTTGCCAGGGTCAAATCTAAGTCTTTTGTACTCCATAAATCAGCAGCAGCAGCAGCAGTGACGTAAGAACAAACAGAGCTGCTCTCTGGCTGCAGCTGGCTGCAAAGAGGGAGAAGCAGGAATACAGAGAGGGGAAAGAGAGAGCAGGACAGCAGCTGTCAGGCCTCCATCGCACACCTGTCACACAGGAAGTGAGCGCCGGCCACTGTTTCCTGGATACACCTCCTCAAACAGCGCTCCTGGAAGGAAGGGACATCTGCTATGAGGGAGCGAGACAGACAGGCAGGTGGACGGCCTGATATGATCAATAGATAAAGAGATTGGCTAGATATGACAGAACACATTTTAAACAGGATGAAGAAACAAATACTCGATTACACATTTTACATTCATGTTTTGCCTTTCCGTCAGCTGCAGTTTGGTGTACGTGTGTCTCTGTGTGTGTGTGCGCGTTTGTGTGTTTGTGTGTGTGTGTGTGTGTGTGCGTGTGCGTGTGTGTGTTTCTAGATTAAGAGGATGTTTGTGTTATCGCAGAGCTCTGTAACAGACAGGTCACTGTGTGAAGACTCCAGCCCAACTCTCCCACAAATACAATAAGCCAACATGGCCTAAACTTAACAGCAGGACATTCCCACGCTTTCTCCTCTCACCCACTCCTCCAACCCCAACACACCAAGCCCTCCCCCTCTCCGATGACCAATATGAACTAATCCAGATGTAGTGTAGCTGCTCACAGATGTACGCATAACTCTCTTCACATGTTCCCCCCCCCCCCCCTTCAACTTCTCCTCTATGTTTCATGCTTTCCCTCGATTCTCTCATGAATCGGATCATAGTCTCGAAGCGCTCCGAACACAAAGTGATGTCACTCACAGTGCTGCTGATGAGGCATTTGGAGAAGGTTGTCTCCTGTCGTGCCGTCTTCTCTTCTCAGCCTCAAGAGCCGCTTGCTCGCTCGCTCGTGTTGCGGCTGCTGTTGGTAGAGAAGCTCTTCTTTGTTTGTCAGGCTTGTCAGGCTGGGTCCTCCTGAGGCTCCCCTTGCCCTATTCCCTGGCTGCCCTTCATGCTGCCTGTATGCAATTAACGGAGTAATTAAAAGCCTGATGAGCTAATTGGTGCTGGGTGAGGCTGCAGGTGTTTGGATCAGGGAGTGTATTTATGGAAGTGCATTTATGTAAACATCCTCTGTCAGAGGGGGGCATGTTTCGAACATTTTTGTTAAATCATTTTGTTTGTGCTTTTTAAATATAGCCTATACATGTAGGGCTTATAGATGATTATTATGAGAGATTATTATTAAGTGAGAAAAGCAGTCAAAGATAGATACATAGATACTTTATTAATCTTTGTAGGGAATGACACAATCTACAATCTCAGTCCAGGCTCTTGAGTCAGTAAAATGCATTCATTATTTTACACCCTGTTTGATATATATATTTCTTTTCGTAAAGCTATTCATGCTATAGAAGTTTTAATACATGAGTTCTGCTTCCTGACCGAAACCAGATGTTTTGTTTTCGATCTGCTATATTCAGGTCACGGAACAGACCTCTAAAACCAAACAGGTGTGGTTTAAGAATTAAGAAATGCATCTTTCTCTCTCTCGCTCACTGTGCCAATCATGTGTGCAAGCATGCATGCAAAGTATTCACTGCAGATATGCAATTATCAGTTGGAATAAGGGAATCTTACGCAGAGCCAATTGATTGCAATACCTGGTTGAGCTAACTGTCAGAAATAAATGAAAACGAAACTTCAGTTTCAAATCTAAGGTTCATTTTGGGTTTCAAATTTAGCGGCTGGGATTATTCAGTTCAGATATTTAAAAGATGAGGTGTGTTGAAATTATTTTTTTTCACTTGCTCTCCCTTATAGAGTTCTATGAAGAGGGTTATATAGTTAGACCCTCTGCAAAGGAAAACACACTTTTGATTACCTTTTCGACTTGTGGAGATAAACCATTTATTGACCACCATTTGTACCCTTCCGGTCCCAGTGCATTGTGGGACACATTAAGTGCATTATTTATGGCATGATCATTTATCATCAATGAACTTGCACAGCTCCCCAAATTAAAAACTTTCCATGTAGTGGACTAAAAGGTCAGCAGTGTGATTTTTTTGGACACAGCCGTAAGTGAAGTTTTAAGTCATGTGAAGTACTCTTTTCAAACCAGTATATCAGCACTTTACAGGATGTTAAGTTAGATCATGACATGTCTGATGGAGCCCACCTCCTCAGCTCGTCAGCAAGAGGAATAAAAGTCAGATCTCAAGTTGAAACGTGACAGCCTGAGGCTGAGCTCTCAGCTGGCAAAGTGAGGCACATGGCTGACAGGATGAGGAAAAGAAGATGTAGACAAGAGAGAACAAAGAGGAGTTATCATGCAGAGGAGAAGCTTCATGTAAATCCTTCTTCTGCTCACGTCTGTCTGCCTCTCTGACCTGTTCCCTAATGTATATGCGCAGTCACCTTCCTCATATAGCTGAGTGTGTGCCTCTTTCTCCCTTCCCTCCTCTCTCTGTGGCAGCTGTGCTGGTGATGGCTGTGTGCCTATGGTGCAAGCTGGCTGTGGGGTCCCAGGTGGCCCACATGACAGTTATTGATGTTCAGGTGTTCAACTCCTCTCACACAGAGACCCTGAAGCCACACACACACACACACACACACACACACACACACACACACACACACACACAGATACACACACAGCGATACTGAAACAGAATCATGTAGATGCACAAAACACATGCGTGCACTCAAATGTAGATCACATGCAGACACAAAATACATGCAAGTAGTCATGTGTTTTCACAATTATGAACAAAACTGTGTTTCTCGCTTGCTGCTGAGGAAATACAACAAGAGGATTCATGCATACAGCTGCCGGGCTGTCTGGCAAGCAACTAGGATTACAGTTTTCAAAACAACAAGGTCTTCATTGTGAAATTGAATTCAATCTAATTTGTAGTATCCAGAATTTGTGACCCTTTGCTGTGTGTGTGTGTGTGTGTGCGTGGTGGGAGAGACGGTGCTGGTACCAGTGCCCAGTGCAGTCCTAACACACTCCAGATGTGTCTGGCTAGCAGGGGAGTTGTTCTTGGCACAGCCGCCTCGCCTGAATGTCACAAATACTTTCCTTTATTTAGGAATAGCTCTGGGTTAGTGGCTGCAGAGAAAGAGGAGGAGAGGATGGATGGATGGTTCGGGGAGTGAAAAGAGACGAGGCAGATGAAAAGAGAAAAATAAATGATTAGCAATGTAAAAGGACAGGAGAGAGTGAGGAGGGAACAAGAGAAGAGATGTAGGGGGACATGGAAGGGAGAAGGAGGAGGTGGGAGCGGTGAGCGAGCAAGACAGAAACAGCTCCAGTCTAGCATCTGGATTTTATTAGCAGCCGTTGGGAAAATCTGAAAAGGAAGTTTTTTCTCTGCGAGCACGTCGGCAGCAGTGATATGCTACACATAACCACTTCACTGCCGACGAGAGGAGCCAGGCCCTCCCAGAGGAGAACAGATGGTCGCTAGAACTTCAATACAATTACATCAATAACAGCTTTCACAGATATAAGCACTGTCTGACAGGATCCCTGCAGCTCAGAGAGGCAGAAGAACAACTCCTCTACCCTTAGCACCTCTGGCTCGGCATACGTTGTCTTTAATCCGTCCTCACTCCGAGTCTGTCCTCAAGTTAGGCCCTTGTTTTGCCTGCCAGTTTAAAACCAGTGACTTGTCATTGATTTGCTGACGGTAATCTGATCAAAGACAACTCGGCTTTTGTCAGCGCTTAATAAGTAGAACTCCTCCGCCCGCCCCTCTTCCTCTGTTTGTGTTTTTTTTTTTTTTTTTTTGTTCTACATGTTTGTTCAGCCGGCGCTGCATGTGTACTATCATAGGGATTCTCAAGTAACATAGGGGAAAATATGTGTTTCTGTCCGCAGCGTGAGCATATGCATACAGCAAACTTTGCAAACAGGCGTACAGCTGTGTATCTATTTGTGTGCTTGCCTGGGTGTATGTGTGTGTGTGTGTGTGTGCGTGCACTGTAAAGGCCTGTCTCCCACCCTGTCATTAGTGAGAGCTTTAAAGCCTCTGAACTCTAAATCAGCTCAAGATGAAGTGGAGTCTACGATCTGTCTGCAGAGGCAGCCTGGGTGCTGACAAACGCACACACCCTCACACTCACAGTCCCATTTTACCTGTGTTCAGACTTCAGACTGATAACAAACTGTAAGGCAAAATACAGAACCATCAGGTGCAGAGAAAGAAAAGAGGATGTTTTGTAGATCGCTCCAGGTCAAATGAAGATTGTTCCACTGATGTCGGCGGTCTCTTTCTTTTGAATGCTATTTAGGCCGGCTGTATGAGAGTGGAGGTTGCTATGGGTGCTGTATCCTTAAGTCTGAGGTCCAGGGCACCGGGCTACAATCCCCATGTTTTGATATGAAGGCCTGGTGGGAGGCTGGGGGCCAGGGGCTCAGGCTCTGTTTGTGTGGACTCCTCAGCGGCCTGATAGGGAACAGATGTGGGAAGGCAGGCGGCCGGGCAGCCAGCCAGAGCAGCTGGGAGAAATTAAAAACAACAGCATTCCTGGAGACTGGGGGAATTACAGTGCAAGGGAGGGAGGGAGGGAGGGAGGGAGGGAGAAAGGGATGTAAGGAGCGGGAGATGAAGAGAGAGAGAGAGTTTTTAGGCTATGTGGTCACTGAGGAGAGTCTCTGTGGAGCACGAGAGATTGAATAGACGGGGGGGATTTAAGGGGACTGTTCTGCAGCGGTTAGCTAAAGCTAATAAGTTGCAGCTGTATTTCCAGTAGAAGCACGCACACACTTACATACAAACAGATATGCATACAGTCAACACATGGTCATATTATGGTCAATATAAAACAAGACCAAAATGCATCAGAATGACCTTCTAATGGCTTGTTATTACATGATGGTATTTGTTGGTATACAAGTGTGTGTGTTCATTTTTGAGAGTTTGAGCGAAGTCACGTGTCTTTTAATCCATTATGAGACCCCAAAAATGGCTTCAGAAAGTTACACACACCACTGACAGTGTGAGTGCAATCGTGCAGCACATGATCTGTGGTTTGGTGTGTCTCTTGGTGGATTGCTTTGCATCTTGTTTCATCATGGCACAAGAGAGTGGAAGACAGAGAACATTTTTAGAACTCAGGCTGCATACTGTTTCTTTTGGTGAGCAATATTTTAGCCCCAATTACATCAAATGTGCAGACATACAGCTGTTCAGAGAGACGGAGAGACGCAAAGAGATAGGCAATGATTGCATCTTGTTGTTTAATTTTTTTATGATACTGAATAGTGACAGTTTGGGGGAAAGGCAAAGCATCCATATCCTCAGATATACTCTCTTCTGTATTGATCGCAAAATGGCTCTTCTCAGAGAGCAAAATAAATAACCTGTTGGGGGAAAAAAAGCATGATCCAACCTTAGCTGCGGGTCAGTTTTACTTGGTGCAACAGTCTCTCTATTTTCTACTTCCCTGCACAGCACAAAGCACAAAAGGAGCACAAATGGCCACAGATGGGTTGGCAGACCAAGCAGACTTCCTAATGTATTAAAAGTAAAATCCAGAGCTTGGTGCGTATGTGTGTGCCCCTTCCCTGTAGCTGGTCAGATTAAACAGCTGTCTATAATCCCACAGTAGGAGCAGACGCACAGACTGGCTGGACGGTCCTCTTATACTCTCCTCATCTTCCTATCCGTCCTGTTCTCTTAAAGATGTGATAATGTCATGGCTGCTTTTTTTTTTTTTTTTATCCTATTTGGATTCAGGTTGAAGTTATACAAATGGGCGTTTGAACATCTGTTGTAGTCCTGTGCAGTAGTGTGCTGTAAAGTCAATGTTTCCTTTTTTTCTTTTCGGATTATTATTTTTTTTAATGATTATTTCTACTACTATAATTATACATATACTTCTTCACAATTTGTGAAGCACTTTGTTACCATGCTGTATGACATGGGCTTTACCAAAAATAAATCTGTTCCATTGAATGAAGCTTCATACCATTAAGAGTCATTCTTTATGTGGTAGAACTGTACTAACACACTTGGTTATTACAGTGGATGTAAGGATATTCTTTGTTAGGACATGTATAATATGGAAGTCCCATTGTAAACACTGCTACATGTATATTTGATCGAAAAGGAGTTTCTTCTGAAACATATGGCTTCCTCCCTACAGGAAGCAGCCAAACCAATCCAGCAGCACCAAGAGCTTGTTTGTGTGTTTAGGATTCTAATGTAGAGAATCGCTGCATCTATTTATACCAACCTTTCCCATCTGCCTCTATCTACAACCTTGTGTGTTTATGCTCTGAGCGTCTGGCATGGGGCAAACAGTGGAGTGCCCCTCGTGTTCTTGAGGATCACTGTGTCAATGGCCCTCGTGCAGCACACTCCAGAGTGGCACTCTTTAAATACAGACACCCAGCTGTTGAACGCGTCAACATGAGCGCTCTCAGAAATAGGTGAACACTCGGGCCAAGTGAGGCAGGAGTTTTGTGGGGAAAACGTCGGAATCCATAAAAGATCACCAGGAGTGAAGTTGGAAAGACATTTGAGAGTGATTTGAAAAATGAGTTATGTAAAAAGATTTATTGTCGGAGTATAAAATTTTTTAAAGGTTTGGATATTTGATATCAATAGTGATTGTTGTTATTTTAATTGCAAACAGTATAAAGCAGTGGTTCTCAACGAGTGGGTCGGGACCCAAAAGTGGGTCACAGAGCTTTTTTCAGTGGGTCGCAAATGTGTGCCTGGGTTAAAATGGCGTCAAAAAGTCTATGAGGAGTTTTTTTTTTTTACATGTTTGTTTTGTTTGTTTCTCTGTTCAAACACATGTTTTGTAGCGTGCAAGGACATTTGAGTAGCAATTTTGAGTTATTTGTGGGCCCTGAGGCTAATCCAGTTGAGAACCATTGGAATAAAAAACATGACTACTGAACAATAACTATCTGTTTTTTTTCGATCTCACTTGCAGAACACTGAGCAACTCTTGCAGTGACCTCTCACTGTGAATATGCGGAAACAAAATGTGAATTTGTTTTTTTTTGTCAGGGCCTCATACTCAAGACTTCATTTGTTTCACATTTTCTCTTGTAATAAATTAAGACATGTCTGAAAGAGAGAAAAGGAAAAGATGACGACGAATGGAATTAATAAACACCACATAGTGTTTACAATGTGATTTACAACTGTTTTGCTAGAGCATAGAGGAGAGTCCTCTCTATGTACTCTTATTACGAATGCTGTTTACCACCCTTAATAGTGGTACTGTACCAAAGCAGAAATAAACGTGTAACTGCATAACTAACATATAAAACCATGCAACATATCGTTGTTTCTCATTGCATAGTGCAACTTTTAATTCAGTCTTTCAGGTATGGACGTGAACACAGACCCTAAAGCCATCTTCTCACAGGCTGCACAAGTCATCACACCCTCAGCTCAGGTTTAAATTGCAGGAAGATCTAGTTCCAGCAGCTGCACGGACAGACAGCGATACACAAAAAAGACGGTCAACACGCTCAGCTCGCTAAATAATAGACCTGTTGCATATTTGTATTGCGTATATATAGTTTGACTGGTTGTATGCATGCAGTATGGTGCAAGGTGGTGTTCTTCTGAAAGACAAACTGCATATATAGACCTCATGAGGCTCTGCCACAGAAACAGAATGTAAGGCAGCAGTCCTCACACATGCTTGTGGTCATCCTACATCCACCCCGTGTCATGTTTTCTTCGAATGCCCCACGCTGTACCATCCATTCCCTTCATGCTACACAGCCAGGCCTTGCCTTGTTTGGTCCTGGCAGGGTGTCTGGCTAAGGACAGGGAGGCTTCTGGTAGCAGGATGGAGCTTTGCTGAAAGCCGGTCCACGCGGTGACGGACAGCAGCAGATCCAGCTGCACTTGTCACTAGCTGTCAAACCGGCTGTCTGAACTGGGGGACAAGAGGGGACAGGCGGGGAGGAGTGTGTGCATGGGAATATCTGTTTCTGTGTGTGTCTGGGTGCTGGAGGTTACAGTGGAGGGGCACTGATTGGGATGTCAAAGCTGCTAGGAGTATGTGTTTGTGAGAGAGAGAGAGAGAGAGAGAGAAGAAGGGGGGGCCTAAGTCAGCAGCAGCTGAGCTGGTGAGCAGGTGTTACTGTATGTCTCCCAGGCCCATGAATCTCCAACAAGAGAGACACAATACAAGTTTGGATTCATTTCCACCCTGCATTGATTTGTTTGGCTTCTTTTGGGGCGGCTTTTGGTTTAAGGGAAACAATCGATGATTCCCAGGTGAAAATGTCAGTGCTCTGCTTCTTAACCAGCTGTCTCCTCTTTGATATATATATTTTTTTCTTTTAAACTCATGCAGAAGCTCCAACTTTATGACCGTCTCTTGTTTTTTATCATTTTGCAGGTAGCAGAGTGCCGAAGGTTGGAACAATGCCAGATTCACCTGCGGATGTGAAAACCCAGCCCAGGTCCACCCCACCCACCATGCCTCCTCCAACCCCGGCAGTCAGCCAAGCAACCAATCGCAATGCTTCATACACACCAACTACAAGTAAATCAAGTAAGAACCTATTCTTTTGTCACATGATTTCCATATTAATGACACACCAAGTCAGCTTCATAGGGTCAAGTGCAAATAATAGTATCATTTATCTATCTAGAAATCTATACATTACAAACAAACATAACTGTTGTTTAGCTCTGTGTTTTCTTTTGTGATGATGAGCCATGTCAGCAGGTGTCAACAGGCAGGTGTGAAAAATACATTAACTTGGAGGCATGTTGTACCAGTGAACCAAAAGCTGTAAGCTGTAACTCTTCATTTAATAGTAAGCATTGGAGAGGAAAGACATCTATTTAAGAGAGATGGTATCTACAACATTGCAAACAGTTCTTCTCTAAGAGATGACTGATCTAGGTCAAATGCAATTTTGTCTTATACCTTAAAACTGAACTAAGCTGGGGCATGCAGCGATCTAAACATTGAGATGCATGTCATATAATGTGAACGCATTTACCAAAGTTTGATTCCAGTCTGGAAATTCTTTTTTTATGTCACTCAGTTGCATGATTTTCTCCTAATACTTAAAACATTCACTTTGTCAAATAAAAGCAAAAAAATGCAACAACAGCTCCTTTGGTGCAAAAGGTTACATTTAGCATGTCATGTTCGAGAACTCATTCACACATCAATTGTTAAAAAATGACACAAATATTCTCACTTCTGTGGTACCGCAAAAGCTGTCAACTATAAACTACACAGTCATTTGTTCCTTTTAGTGCCAACTGTCATGAACACTTCATATGCTTGTGTAAAGGGACAGAAATTCCAAATATGTATGTCTTCCCTGTTTGGGTGACAAGTGTTGAAGTCACTTGTGTGTCAGGTGTGTGTCTCAGCAGGCATATATCTGTGGCTGTGTGTGTTTTTCTTTGGTGTGTAGAATGCCCTTGCTATTGGGACAAGTGTCTCTGAGCGCATGTGCAAGCGCGGCTGTGGCATTGTGTGTGTGTATGTGTATGTGTGTGTGTGTGTGTGTGTGTGTGTGTGTGTGTGTGTTGTTTACCAGCTGGCTGGTTGGGTGGTGGGTTCAGGGGACATCAGTCAGGGTGGCGATACGGTGTGTAGACTACTTTCTTCCCTATATAGCAATGACAGGCCGTGTTTTTTCACCTGTTGTGGTAGACAGTCAGCAGTGCAGCTCTCTCCTTGCACCTCTCCCTCGCTCTAAAACCAGAACACAAGTGCTGCCTGTCCGGATCACATGGGTTAGTCCATATGTGTTCAGGCGCTTCACTGGACGACAAGCATGCCTGAAAGGATCCTAACTTTTTCTGTTGAACATACGTAAACTGTATCAAGTATGAGCATAGGGGATAGTGTCACAGTGCATAATGACACGCTTCAGGGGCTTGTAAATCCATATTGAAATTATTAAGCTTCTGCATTGGCGACAATATCATAGTTTGGATACCATGCTCAATGTAAATGCTTGGATGGGCTGTTATGATGAAGGTTTAATATTGTTTCATTATCGGTAAAAACATTTCATATTCTATGTGTGACATGTAAGTAGTAAGCAGCTGTAGTGTAATTTGGTTTAAGTTTAGTAATTAGTTCATTTCTTTCACAAATGAGCATGTATTTGGATGTGTTTGAAACCTATAAATAGCTTGTACAAAAAAAGGACCCAAAAGACAAATACAAGGCAATACACACTACATACCAAATCACCAAAACAACCGAAATCTAATTTTTTATTTTTAAATAAACTCCACATACAATACACTACTGAAGTGAAGTAAAAAAGTAAACAAATGTAGGCAAAGAGAAAACGTATTTAAACTAATAATTAAAACACAGAAATATATGTATATACTTTACAAATGTTTATATGAACCATATCAACCACACGAGACAGGAGAGGAAGAGAGGTGAGCAAGCATTTCTTTGTGATCTGGCTACAGACATGAAAACATAAAAATGGGGGAAAGGTCAAATGTGGGTTTGTTAGCTCCTGTGTAATTGTGACTTTGTTTGTGCCTGCATTTGGAAGAATATGCGAGTGATTATGTGTGTGTGTGTGTGTGTGTGTGTGTGTGTGTGTGTGTGTGTGAATGCTGAGTCTATTCTGAACCTTTGAGCTGCAAAGCTACTTTCAGCTGGTGGACATGTGTAGGGCCAGATTTAGCTACACACCTGCTATTGAAATAAAAGTAACACAGGCTGCAGGCCTATTTTTGGCACCTCTTTAACAAGTTCCTCTTATAGTTGTGTCCTAGTGAGTGAGTGAGTGAGGGGGAGAAGGTGAGGACCAGGGTGGAACAGGCTGATACGGGGTGGGGGGGAGTGTAAGGGGGAGTCAAATGGTACCAGTTGTGAGACAGCTGAAGTTACTGCAAACACACACACAAACATACTCACAGCGCTCAGTGAAACAGGCAGAGAAGTGGGTAACTGAAGTAACATTGTGCATTATATTGCAGGCGGAGTTTCTAATGTGTGTTTTACGTGTGATCTTAACCATTCAATCCTATATAAGCAGAATATAACTGTTTCTTTCCCTCATCACACCCCCACATTTGGCAGAAGCCCCCCCAGGCCCCTCCAAAATCTACTGACCCAATTCTTCCTTCTGTCTGTTTCTCTGCAGTGCTGAATGGGAGCAGCCACTCACCTACATCACTGAATGGTGCTCCCTCCACTCCCAACGGCTTCAGTAATGGGCCGGCCATGTCCTCCACCGCCTCGCTTTCCAACCAGCAGCTTCCGCCAGCCTGCGGTGCCCGGCAACTGTGCAAACTGAAGCGTTTCCTGACCACGCTGCAGCAATTTGGCAACGACATATCGCCTGAGATCGGGGAGAGAGTGCGCAGCCTGGTGCTGGGGCTGGTGGTACGTTCTGATTGTACATGTGGAGTTACTCTGCCCAACTTCACTACTACATACACATCTATCCATTCATTCAGCAGATCTCTGTAATATGACTTTTTTTTTTAATGCTTAATGTTAATTTATCTAATAAAACAATCACAACATTTAATCTTTTTTTGCTAGAAATGTGGCTATCGTGGTAACTGTTTTTAACAAGCTCCTGTGTCTTCTCTGTCTTTTTAAGAACTCAACACTCACTATTGAAGAGTTTCACTCCAAACTTCACGAGGCCACCAACTTCCCTCTGAGGCCGTTTGTCATTCCTTTCCTAAAGGTAAACACTCATGCATAGATTTTCAGCTGACAAGCACAGAGATCTCTCCTGCTGCGTATGTGTTGTCATCATTCCTTTTAAAATTTGCTCCAAAATGCAAAGAGCTCCTATAGAGGAAAGGATGGAGACCTTTGATGTCTAACTGATAGCATAGTTGTAGTGCAGAAAATGGGGGGAGGGGGGTATGCTCGTGGATGTCCATCGAAAGCAGTGTGAGCGAGAGTGTCAGACCCCCTGGTGTGCGATGATCCGCCACATCTGGGACATTGCAGCAATGGCTAGGTTATAACAACCAGGCAGGTCTGAGAGAGCTATTTGACAGCACTGAAACACACACACACACACACACACACACACACACACACACACACACACACACACACACACACACACACACACACACACACAATATACACATAAGCCCACCCTGGAGAGAGACATGGCAGAGGAACGTGTCAGCGGACCTGTCTTATCTCATCCTGTCTCTATCACTTTCTTTTTGACTTGCCCTAATCTGTTTTTATTTTAATCTGTTTTTCCACCATCAGGTTCTTGCTCACCTCTTACATACATACATCTTTACATCAGTTCAATAAATCTATACCCTTCGTGAAACAACTTGTTTTATTCCTAATCCTGAGATGTCTGTTTTTTACCTCTAAAGGCAAACCTGCCCCTGCTGCAGAGAGAGTTGCTACACTGTGCACGGTTGGCAAAGCAGACTCCAGCTCAGTATCTGGCCCAACACGAGCAGCTTCTCCTGGACGCCAACGCCAGCTCCCCCCTCGACTCCTCTGAGATCATGCTGGAGATGAACGAGCACGGCAAAAGGAGGACCCCTGACAGGTAGCATCTCTCTATTAAACGCAGAAAAACACAGAACAAGGACTTCAGACAGTGTTGTGTATGAATTATTTCAGGGTATTTTTAAATGCCAAGCGACAAGAGGAGTAAATCCTCTGTGCGGGAGGCGGAAGTCTGGACAGCCTGATGCCAGGATGAATCTGCCAGCTGTCTGGGAGGGAGGGAGGGGTGGGATAAATGCAGAGCAGAAAATCACACAGATTGTCTGAAAAGGGGGGGAAAAAAAAAAAACGACCAAGAAGATGAGTGAGTGAAGTACAGTAGATGTCCTCAGTATAACCCAAAGACCAGCAGCGAGCTCTGGTTTGTCCCACATTTCATCCCAGTGCTCAGCTTTATCATACCCGCTAAGAAGATGCATAGAAAACATTTCCTTTTTCTTCCTTTGTCTCTTCTGGTGCGATCCTTCCTCACCTCTCTCATATTTTCTCTTTCTCTCTGACTGCCTAACCTGCAGGCTCACAGCAGCTGTCCATATGTCAGGGATGTGTCCAGATGGTGATGTGCTGACCGTAACACTGAGCACATCCTAAGCGCGGGTGTCGGGAGGTGGGAGGTTGATGGTGGTGGAAGTGGTGGCTTGGATGGGACTAGAAATTGGAGCTTGAATGTGCAATCCCACTGTAATCCACACACCTCTGCCTCCCGACCTGTGGTTTATAAACAGCAGGCGAAACTCGTGAAGGAGGGGGAGTGAGGGGGGGGAGAGAGAGGCCAAGGGTCCTGCTGGAGCAGGGCCTACATTGTGCCAGCTGTTCCTCTGATTTTTCAGATACTAGAGCAAGGGATGTGTACGATCATAACCGGCATGCACAAATATACACAAGGATAAATATGATTACACACACACACGCGCGCACATGCATCCATCATCTGCATTGGGCAGCGCTGCATTTATTCGCCTTTGATCCCCGGGATGATAAAGAGTGATTTCTATCCGAATGCCTGCCTATTGCTATCCTGCTAAACAGATTAATATCAACACTCCCATTTAAACTGTCCAGATGGCCTGAAAACACTCACACACACACACTCACACACACACTCACTCACTTGAAGTAAACAGACACAAATGAGTGTCACTAAACATCTGCCAAACACACAGCATTCAGCCCATATTGCCCCTTAAGCCGGAGAGCAGGGTGGGAGGGAGAGGGAGAAATACTTGCAATCTAAGAGTAGGCTGAGGGATATTCAGATTAAGAGCTTGAGACGCATGGTGTACAGTTGGACTTGGCTTTGTTTGATACATATGGCGTACAGCTGTGCAAAAGCTTCGCAGGGCCGCTGCCTCACTGTAACTGAACAACAAGCAGCTCTCAGGAGGGAAACATGCATATGTGAGGATGCCTGAGCCTGTGTGTGTTTGCAAAAGCAATGTGGGAATCTTTGAATTTTGAAGACAGTGTTGTGTTTCTTTGTTAAAACCTTCTAATGCAGGTTAATCTCACTAGACACTGTAACCATTGGAAATAAACTCTACTAGAGCTTTGGATATGTTTTTGTTTGTTTGACAGACTCTTAACATTAGAGCTCAGCTGGTTATTCAGATTTTGAGATCTTTCCTCTTTTGAATAGTAAATTGACCCAATTGTTACCTTACATGGTATCATAGTTTGGTAAATGAAGACAGTTTACTAGTAATAAAGGCAATACATGCTTATAACAGACACATGGGCTCACACAATGTGAAATGAATCATATCTGTTCATTAGTTTGTTTCATGTTTCATGTTTCTCAGGCATATTTTGCCTCTTGATCTGATTTGAAGGCCTTCTAGCTCTTAGCGGGGGCTTGTTTTTCCCGAACCATGAAGTAATGCTCTGGCACTGCATTTTTAGCCTGGCAAAGCCAACCCATAGTCTTCACATTACTCATTGTGGTCTGGCGAGGACAGAACAAGCTGAAGACGGATAAAGAAGGATGTACATAAAGTGCAATATCTGTCTTCTTACATTAACGTGGTGTCAAAAATCGGCTGCTGATGCTTTGTAATTGAATGTAGTGACATTAGCATCCAAAGAAATTCAGATTTTTGCAGCTTTTATGTGAAACAAATCTCAATGGACATCAGTGGATTAAAGGTATATGTGCTGGTGGAACAAAAAAAAACATGCTCAGGATTTAGTTTGGTTGTGCAAGGCCATTGCTTATCGGCAAATAAACACAAAATCTTATGACAAAAATCTGGTTTGTTATTTATCATACAATTCCAAGCATTTACATTTTCCTCTGCTCTCAAGATTCTGCTGTCTTTGGTCGGTGTCTCGCCATTTCATCCTTCATCTGATAGTTTCATTTATTTATCAGTTGATTAATGCCTTTGTTCAAACTGCTGGTTGGTTTGGGTCTACTGTCTCACATTGTATTCTGCTATTGGGGTGACATCAAACTGTCTGCTCTTATTTTATGTTCAAACAACCCTCCACAAAAGAATATCAAAGTTGTAAGCCCCCTCAGAAAACCTGTTATAATGAGCACTTTCAATTCTGATTGATATTAATTCCTGTCTATGGTCTATATATAATATGTGACGGTTTTTGTTTGAATCCACTTGGTGTCCTCCTCTACAGGACCAAAGACAGCTCTGACAGAGATGGCCTGCACCCAGAGCACCTAGCTAAGCGGCCCTGCACCATCAGCCCCAGCCAACGCTTCAGCCCAAGCACAGGTCTTCCTGCTCATCCGCCTCCCAACGGCCTCTCCACACACCCTCCAAACGGCCTCCCTCACCCACCAAACCCCCAAATGGGACCCCAGCACTATCGACTAGAAGACATGGCTCTGGCACACCAGTATAGAGACGCGTACAGGCATAATGAACAACGCGAAGCTCGAGACAGGCACCGGCAGACAGGTAGGACAGCTGCAATGCACTCACGGGGTCAGGTAAACTTATAGATCTACAGTCCTCAGTTATGTGGTCAGGCGTGTGTGTACGTAAATGTAGAGGACAAAGGCCAGTTGTTTGGCCATTGTGATAATCCTTGTGGCAGTGCGTCTATATAAAGACCACAGCCATACATGCCCATGTGCTAAGACTGTGGCAACCATATATGCTGTCCCTCTGCTTTCCCAAAAGGAGAGAGGTGAATTCTTTGTCCAACTGTCTCACTGATAAGACATTTAGCTATGGCACAGGCACACAAGGGTCTTTGATTGAAAGGTTGTTTCATTTCTGATAGTTTTTTACCTTTTGTTAAAACCAATCCTTAATCATGTTATCCAGATATTTATCAGTATACAGTTAACAGGATCACGTTTAGGATCTTATTTCCGTATTTTGAGCTCTTTTGTTTGTCTACATCTTTCTGTATTATTGTGTTTTATGTACAAGCTGCTCTGCACCTATACCTCTAGTGGGATGTATTATGTTGCTTTATTTACTAATAATAGATTGATTATAATATGTCTCTTAGTTAAAGTCAGGATTGGGTTTTTGGTAAGAAATGTGGCCAGTGTCCCTAATAGAGCACCCGTTTTCTTTTCAAATATTGTTCAGTGACTACACTGCACTGGTTTTGAGTTGTGGTTTGCAAACAACTCTATTTCTGTTTAATTTGACCTTTGGGAATGTCTTTTAGCAGTGCATGGAGCCCGCCAAGAGGAGGTGATTGACCACCGTCTCACAGATCGAGAGTGGGCGGAGGAATGGAAGCACCTTGATAATGTAAGTATCAGCTTGATTTCCCTGTTTAGGTGTCAACCACATCTTTGTTACAGTCATAAACATCATTAAACAGTGGGACAAAAGAGCTGTTAGGTCATCACATGATTAAAGTATGTTTTCGTGCCATAGACAGGATACAGATGACAAAGAGCGGTAGTGTTGACACACAGAACAGCCTCTGTCCAGGCCGCCTTAGCAGTTGACATGACAGCTGACTTTAGGAGGGTGCAATGAATTAACAACAGACAGACACCTAGTTTCTCCACACCCAACTCCATGACGACAAAATCATGTACACTAGATTCACACACATATGCACACAGACAGACACGCACACACAGAAAACTAGGCCCCAGATGGAGCTTCGGGACCCAGCAGAGAGCAGCTCCAGCTGGGGAGAGCAGCTGAGACAAGAGCTGCAGTCATGGAGAGAACCGGCCAGGCCTGGACCCCTGCCAAATTAGAAACACTTCAGTGAAATAAATATAGCTTACTCAGAGGGGAGGGAGGAGGAGGAGGAGGAGAAGGAAAGGAGGCAGAGACAGAGAGAGGGAAAGATGAATGGGAAGAAGGATATGGATTGAATGTCAAGCATGCTAAACCCATTTAGCAGGACCGGACCGGGTCTGGAATCACCGGGCACTATGGAAAAAAGTGACACTGTTTACAACTGGGGGAGGAAGGGGAGGAAATCTGTTGAGTTGGCAGAGAACGAGGCAGAAGGGTGGAAGGAATTGGCTCAAATGTTTTCATCAGCAGCCCAGCTGTTACATTATGGTTGTTGTAATGCTCTTAGACATTGAAATTCACTGACAGACACACAATCCATGAACAGAGGCAGACAGTCACACGCAAACACACACATCTGTTTGGTGGTATGTGTCAGAAAGTATGTATTTTACAGCTCTTTGGATTAAGAAACTGTTTTCTTTTGAATGGGGTTTGTTTGTAAGGCCTGTGGGGGTTTAAAAAAATATATTTTAATGGATTTAAAATCAAATTTGTGAAGTTAACTCCTTTTTTTTTCAAATTCTGTGAAGGTGATTTACTGACTTGTTCATTTTGAGTTTTGAAGCTAAATAATTTACATTTGTAACTACATGGAGCAGTGGTAAATTTCTCCATTTAACGAATTAAGTAAAACCTAAATCTCATACTTAGCCTGCCCCATTGCAGCTCTTGAACTGCATCATGGACATGGTGGAGAAGACGCGCCGCTCTCTGACTGTGCTGCGCCGCTGTCAGGAGGCCGACAGGGAGGAGATGAACCACTGGATTCGGCGATACAGCGACGTGGAGGAGATGAAAAAAGGTGGGAGCAACGGACAGCACTGCCTTCCTCCTCCTCCTCTTCCTCCTCCTCCTACTCCTCACCACAACTCCTCCTCCAACACAGCTAGCAGCAGCGAGTCACTGCCCATAGGAACGTCCTCGGCTGCTGAAAGGCAGACAGGCAGACAGACAGGTAGACAAAACACTCGCAGGGTTTGTTTGGCAAAGCAAAACACTCATAGAAAGGTAGGGCTGATTTAAAATGCCGAAAATGCCAATTGAGGCACAACATTTGACTTAGATTATCATATTTTCACTAAATGTACAAATGTGAGATCATACTGTGAGGCAGTACCAATCTGGATCTTAGACCACCTGATCTCACCATCATATGTCCAGCATCCACATTCATAATAAAGATTTTATTCACTTTGAAATCCTGTATTCCCATTACTCATCAACAATAGCTGAAAATGTTAAAGTTTACTTACCTATGCTTCCACACTCAAAGTTTAGGAAATATAATTCAAATCAGTAAGGGAGACACTTTGAAAGTACTTTGTATGAAGAAGAGTGTAACTGTGTCTAAGTGTGTGTCTGGTGTGTGTTTCAGAGATCCACAGAGACTTCTTACACAGGCCCCCCTCAGGATATCTGCCAGAAGAAATCTGGAGGAAAGCAGGTAAGAGCCAAACATCTTTCATTTTCTTCTCTATTGTCTTTATATTGACCTCACACACACTCACAAAACGCACACACTTAAGGCCGTCATCAGTCTTTAGGGCTACCTTGCCCTCGCCACATAGACAGACAGAGCAGAGGCCTTACAGCTGCAGGTCCATCAGGGCAGAGGATTAGAGGCCTTCTGTGTCATTAGGGCTAAATGCCCTCCATCTGTCACTGCTATGAAAGGCCGCTGCAGTTAAAGCTGCAGTGAAAATGCAGTCACCTGGCCGGAGAAAGGTCGCAGCAGCACAGCACAGGTTGGAGCTTAAAAGGTCTCCATTGTCCCAAGAAACACATTTTTCATGTGACTGTTTTCGCATGCACATTAAAGAAACGTATTACTGAAAATCTTGACCATTGCTATTAGTTTTGGCTCAATTTGCAGTCAAAGGGAGGCAGGTGGGAGTGTTGTATTGCATGGGCCTTTTTGTACAGTATAGACGGAGCCCAACCGAGAAGTCATCTGGCTCATTCCTGGTTCCACCAGAGTCCCAGCACCATTATGTTACAGTCATATTCCAATACCCTGTGGAGGGGAGATGCTGCTGCTGTCGGCAAAATACAAAATACTGTGCTGCATTTTCACCAGCAGAGAAAGCTCTTTTAATTGCAGTTGTTTTTCATACAGGTACTACAAGCATCCCGCTCTCCCCAGCGCTGAAGCACCTCCAAAACAGGCAGGGTGAGTAAAATATCTCACAACATCTCACCTTTAGTGTGTGTGTGTGTCTGTTTGTCTCTTTGTGTGAGTCACCTCTATCTCAGCAGCCAGATACTCTGCCTGCTGTAGCAGCAGCACCTCTTGGTTTTAATTAAAACCAGACACGTATTCTCTGGTCTGGTTCAGGTTGAGTGACTGCGGCGCTTTTGAAAAATAAGATCTGAAGTGTGAAAAAGCAGACAGAAATAACACGTCTCAGGGACTCGCCAAATCCCTGCGGAATTAAAACGTTAATATTGCTGCCCCCGTGTTTTCCATTAAGTGCTAATTGCCCCAGCATCTGCTATGCAGTCTCCTTGATAAGAATTAATTAAATTTGCAAACTAATCTTAGCGGTGCATGCATTAGGCCAGATAATTGAGAATGCAGATAGTGTTTGCAAGGAATTGAAGAAAAAAAGGAGGAGGAAGGGTGGAAGAAAAAGAAAAACGGAGTAGGAAAGAAATGAAGGATAAAGGTAGAGACGCATGACAAGATGAGGGAAAGCATTGAGACGTGGCCAAAGTGTAACTGTATGTTGACAGGTTTGACTAACTTTTAAACATAATAGCATAACATTGCAAAACAAATCTCTGCACACCTGAATGTGTGACAGGTGCGTCGGAGGAGGGTAAAACTAGAGAATGAGAAAGGCTCCCGCACACTGTCTCATATTCATTTGATCATACAACATTTGGTTTAACCGATGAAGGTCGCTAAGGCGTGCATACATGCGCACAGCCATATGCATGCAAACAGCCATGAAACATAGACACAGCTGTGCGTGTAAGCGCTCTCCCTATTGCCTATCTTTTAGCACAGTGGTTTGAAACAACTGGAGTAGAGAGGTGAGGAAAAGTGACAGTAATGTATGAGTTCCCTCTCAGACAAACACTGACTGGAGGAAATCAGGTGCAGTGGAGAGAACAATATCAGTCTTACCACCTACTTGGTTGGCCTAACACACCTGGAGAGCCTCTTGTATTTGTGTCATTTGTGCCTCAGTGTGTGTTTGTCTACGTCTAGAGGAGGCGGGAGGAGGAGGAGAAAGAAAAATCATTTGATCTTTAAAAAGGTTTCTGTCTCTGAGGCCAGAATAACATGGAATATCTTTCCATCACAACACACACCACATAAGCATTTGATTAATTAATAGCATATATTTTGCATCCTTTTTCAGGTGTTTAATGCCCTATGAGACATCGTGTATTTTACATTGTGAGGTCATAAATGATGGTAAAAAAAAAACATGTCATCACTCATTACTAACTGAGGAGGGACTGCAGGAAGTTTCTATTTTAGACTGCCACCTGGAAAGAAGTCTACCCACCTGCCTGTTGTAAAAAAAAAAAAAAAACACAGCCTCCTCACTCATACAGTTTGTGCTTGTGCTAGAAGAGGCCCTGTGATAAGAATCTACACTTTAATAAACTCTGCCGTGGAGCATGCACACTCGTGGGAAATTATTCATAGTGAACTCTTGACAGACAATTTCTATTAAAATTGTTCTCATGACAAGCTTAATATTGCACAAACAGGGAATCCTGGGATGTTGGATAGCAGTAAAGTTGATAACAAAACTTTGCAGACATCTGCTGTTCTCAGCACTGGAAATGATCGTGGCCAGACGTCTTTGAATTAATTATTGAAGTCTCGCTGTTTCCCTTTTCTGGCAGAAAGTTTTGAATGTTGGATGATGTACATCTGTTCGCTGCGATACAACAAGATGGCAGCTTAAAGAGCTTCAATAAAGTATGACAGAGAAAGCGGGATTGGACGACAGTCACATGCACTAACACCTCTCTCTCTCTCTCTCTCTCTCTCTCTCTCAGAGGAGGCCGTGAATGAGGTGAAGCGACAGGCGATGTCAGAGCTGCAGAAAGCTGTGTCAGACGCGGAGAGGAAGGCTCATGAGATGATTTCAGCCGAGCGCTCAAAAATGGAGAGGGCGCTGGCTGAGGCCAAGAGACAAGCGTCTGAGGATGCACTCACAGTCATCAACCAGCAGGAGGACTCCAGTGAAGTGAGTATCACAGACCCCCCACCAACATTTTGCCTAATCCCCCCCTCGCTTGGTCTCAACTTCTTTACTCAGTCACTCTTTTGGTTCCTCTTCTTTGCTCCATCCATTACCCCTCACTTTTTTTCGCCCTGTCATCTAAGTTAACTTGTTTTCTGTCATCTGCACAGCTGTTTGCATTTGGTTTGTGCTCCAACATGTTGTCATCATTATTGCAAAAGCAGTCCAGCTGTATGTGCACATTAAAGTAGACAGAGCCAGATGGTTGCAGCAGAGTGCCAGGCTGAGGCCTTTACAGGGCAGTTGACCACCACCTGCTGGTAAAAGAGACCAGTCGCGATGGATCAGGACTTAAAAGTCTTAAAATAAATAAGACTATTTGTGCAAATAGCAGCACAAAATAAGGACTGGAAAATAAAACTACTTTATAAAATGTACTTATTTAAAGTTTCAATATATATCTTCATGTATGAATGAGAACTATGTGCCTCCCTTGAACAAAAAAGAGACTTATTTTTATCAACCTACTCTCTCCCCACTGTCTCACCAGAGCTGCTGGAACTGTGGAAGAAAAGCCAGTGAGACGTGCAGCGGCTGTAACACGGCTCGCTACTGCGGCTCCTTCTGCCAACACAAAGACTGGGAGAAGCACCACCATGTCTGTGGTCAGGGCCTGCAGGGTCTGCCTGGGGGCAGCAGTGTCCCTCTAGGCACCCCCTCCTCCTCAGCGTCCTCCAGTGCGCCCCCCACCCACTCGGAGAGCACTCCTCCAGGACCCTTGGCCCTGGTGGGGCAGAGCAGTATTGCGGGAGGGGCTGGCAGCGGCAGTGTGTCCGCCAGCCCGAAGGAGAGCAGTTCCAGCAGTGCCTCTCGCTCCACGACTCCAGCTACCCCCGCCCTGCTGGACGCTGCCTCTCGCTGACGTCTGATCCTCATTCCTCCCCTATATACTGATGCGACAGTGCTCACTCTCCACTCAAAACCAAACTGAGGAATCTTTATCACAGTAATCCCGTTCCTCACTCCCACCTCTAGTCCTTATTTCCTCCATGATAAGCTCTTCTGAAAATCTTTGAACCACTCCACGACGATGATAATAGACGGTCACCTTCCCCCAGAAACACTTGTTTTGTCTTTGTCTCTTTAACGGCAACACATGCAAAGATGTGTTCAGTCACAGAAACATATCAGATGTGTTTGATTTAAAGATATGACATGAAGTTCTCTCAGTAATGTAAGCACGTTTAATGCTGTCCACCGAAGGACACAAGACAAGGGCTGTGGTAGGTAAGGTTTCACTTACGGGAGGGGGGTTGGTCGGCAAATTGGCACTTGGGTAGGATTTCCCTTTAATTTAGCACCAATGAGAGAACAGTACAAAACCCTGAGATGTGCACTATCAGTCCAAACAGTTCACTGATGTGGCACTTATTTCACAGTGCCCTAATAGAAACAGGAAAGGAACATCGTACCTTCTTTTTTTTCCAAATGAATGAGGGAAGTGAAAACCTGTGATGTGATTTTTTTCCCCCCTCAGAAACACAGCTTAGTATTTATTAAATGTTTCTTTCTGGCTTTAAGGGAAAAAAGAAAGTCCAAATATTCTAAGTAAAGAATAATAGTGACAATGATGATGCTGATGATGATAACGATAATGACATGAGAATAAATTAAAACTTTAAACTGCTAACTACCTTGCTAGCGAGCCAAGAAAATCTATACCGGACTCACCTCTCTGCACCATTGTGAACCCAAATGAATTCAAAGATGAAAAATAACATGATCCAAACCTTTGTATTACACTGCCAAAGTGAGTAAGTAAGCGATAAGGAGTAGCACTCATCTTATAACCAAACGCAAAGCAACATCACCTCCTCAGCAGATAAGCCAGCCTTGAGAGGACTGTGCTGCAGAGAGGCAGCAGGACGGGACCCAGAGAAAGTCAGACATTCAATAGTAACAAAACTGTGACCTGCTTTGATCTGCAGCCGCCTCCTGCAGTCTGGACAAAACTACAGCGATTCCTCGGCGACAGCCCAGACTAGTGAATATGGACGATGCTGTGAACTTGCCAACTAGAAAGACTTGGATGGAAACCCCGCCACAGTGTGATTTTTTTTTTTGTGAATGGTAACAGAGAGGACAGAGAGAAAAGAAGAGGGAAGGAAAAGCTACACAGCCTCAAAGGAGACGAAGATACAAACATGGCAACGGAGCTGTCAAAAAAGAAGCTTGAAAACAATGTCCAAGAAGGCATTGCATGCTATGGGAGGATTGTTTGTAAGTCATCTTTTTTAAAGCTCCACAATGGGGTGATATTTCAAGGAATTGCTGTTACCTTCACATTCACTCCCTCCGTTTCCAAAGCATGATAAACAGATAAAAGAGTCCAGTGAAGGGCGGTGTAGACTTTGCTCTCCTCTCTCTTTCTACCTCCCCTCACCCCACACCTCCCTTCTACGCTCTTCCCCCAACTACTTGACTCAAGTCTCCCCCTCTCCCTCAGCCTGCTTTGGACAGAGCCTCAGAGCAGCCACGTGGGAAGGGTTTGAACCTGCTTGTAGATATTCTTCCTCCTTTCAAACTTCAATAATGTCTCTTGTCGCTGATGTCCATATGTGCTGCCCTTGTGTATATCCAGAATAACGGACTTTGTTTTGCTTTTGTTACCTTTCAGTTTCCTCCTTTAAGTTTGGGCTGAGCAGTGAAGTCAGAGCAAGGAGGAAGCCCCCCCCCCCCCCCCCCCCCCCATTTGACATATTGTTTGATTTGTTGTATCTATATTGATGAGATGGAACCCCTCTTGTAGATTATTTTGTATTTCTCACATTGTAAGACAGTGAGAGGACGGAGGTGCAATATGAAGAGAATTCAGCTACTGAATGGAACCTCAGCAACTGCCCATAGGGTGTCATATAATATAGATACATATAAATATATTTAAAGTAACATCAGTAACTTAATGTGAATGTACATAGTATTTAAAAAAGGTCCAAAAATGTGTTTGCCAAATAACAGAAACCTTTAAACGTTAATGTCCAGAATAGCATTTTCCCACAGTACATTAGTTTCTTCAAATAACAAATTTCCCCCTTTCTTTCCGTTTAAACACCTCTAATTTTCAGTCAGATCAAAGTGTCATGTGACCCTGAGTGAGCCTTAAGGTGGATGCTTACCGGGCCGCGATGCATGCAGCTGAAAGTGGACGAGAACGGATTAAGGGTGAATGGACACTACTCAATTTGAACAACAACTTAAAATTGAATCAACACAGTTTGCTTTATTCAACCAGATCAGTTTAAATCCTGCAGGTGGGAGAAAGCCCAAATATAATCGATAATTAGAAATTAAATGAAGGCTCCGTTTTCAAATTTAGATCCTTCACACCAAATGAAGAACTTTTCAAACTTTATATCTCATGTCAAGTGTTCTGTTTGTCACCATCCTTTACTGACTCTCTTTTTTGGTCGTCATCAACCTGTGTGAGTGTGAGCTAGGAGTGCATGTTTCCCCCAAAATGCAGGAAAAATCATCACAGTAGAAGTAAGTGATATGCCAGTTTTAAGCTACAGTAAAATTCCGAACTAATTTTGAGACAGAATCTTTAAAATATTTCTTTATTTGGTTTTGGTATAAGCTAAGGTTCTCAGACAGATCTTTGTTTCCAGGCCAACAGAGTAGCAACACCTCTTAAGGGTTTATTCTGTTTGTTCATCTCTTTACATATACAACAGGATAACAATCCCCTCTGGTAAACCTATGTTAAACTGTCTATTCTGTGATCAATATCAAGAGTGAGGCTTGTGTAGCAGCCACACATCTTACATTGATCATAGTAAGCCCGACATGATGGGCCCCATACACACTTGGACCAAACTTGGAAAAAAAAGTGTTTTTTCTTTTGCAGTGAGTGACATGAGAAAATAAAGTTTCAGCATTTTGTTCATCAACAGATTGATACATTTACTAGAGACCTAGAATTCAAATGGAATGAGCTAAAAGGTTCCCCTGCATCCGTGTGTATAGCGTTATGTATGTGTGTTAAATTTACCGTAATATTGTGTTGACCTCAGCCTTTTTGTGTCCGTTCCCCTGATGTCTAATTCCTCCACTTCTACCACCGACCACTTGTCATAACCCCCCTCACACTAGCTACCTCCTGTGACCATACAGCTAACCACCAGGAGAGGTTGACCTGGACTTTGAAAAGCTGGGCTGAGAGCAGACATGGACGCACACTGTTAAAAGCGGTCTCGTAAATCTTTTGTGAGATGCTAAAGGGTTGAAAGAACATGCCATTGTCCATAATGTAGATGAATATTTATTGTATCCAGACTTCACCGTATTAAACACATCCAAACAACCAAACTGATACTGCTGGAGTTTAGTAGCAGGTACACATTAAAGTTGCATATTACAGAACCGAACACGGAACGAATCATAACATGCCATTTGTCGTCCAAAACCAATAAAAGCACAGACCAAAGTACTCCTGCATTGCCATAGTGTGGCTTTGACTAGTGTATTGACAGACCAGAAATAATAAGGTTAGAGCTCCACTTCACTACTTAACCAAAGTGTCTGAGATACACATAATCAGGGCACAATAGCAGAGAGCGCACTGAATTCAATGGCTGAGTTTCAAATGTGTAGAATACTCGTTCAAGCAATCAAAGCGCTTGTTGTCTACACATTGAATAGTGCTTCTGTGAAAATAATAGGAGCATTTCCTTTTGGAAATGGCCTGCTGATCGTGCGTTCTTATGGTTACAAAGCCTTGCAGAGATAAAACGTCTACATGGTGGATGTGTGCTTGTGTGTGAATGTTGGCGTGTGTGTGTTTTTGTATAAAAAAAAATAAATAATAATATTCTTTCTTTTTGTGTCTCTGTACAAAACTACTTGAAACCTTCAGAGCTTTAATGAAACATCCCAGACAGACTATAGTGGCAGATCAATTCAGAATATGTAGCAACAGCTTTGTGCAGTAAAACGCTGCATTTTGACAATATCAGCATTAAAAAAAAACTAAAAAAAACTTTGTGACGGCAGTTCCTTTCAACTCTAAGTGCTTTTTGTGTGCCTCCTTGTCTGTAAGTCAGCCCTCAGATAAACTAAACAAAACCAAATCCAATACACCTGATATAAATGACCAAAATACAACCAAAAGCTAAAACTTTACACTCAGATTACACTTGTGTTAAGGGTTTTGTGTCTGTAAGCTTCATTATAGCACAAAACACATACGACACATGTCAAGGTGTCATACACTTCTCTTTGTGAACATATTATCGATGGCAAACGCATAAGGGCTCTGCTATTGTGAATACCATCTGAGGGTCTCGGAACGCTTTTCATCAGCCCCTTTATTTTGGTTTAACTATGTACATGAATATGGGCAAAACGCATGTTTAGAAAAGACAAATATTAGCAGGATGACATTTGTCTGTCCCTACCCCAAACAATAACTCTAATGATGAAGATTCAAGGCTCGTCTGATGTTACAGTGACTCGTCCTTCCTGTGAAACAGGCACTGATGAACGACTACAGTAGGAAGCTGAAGAGGCAAGTGGATACAGCACTTGTTTTTCCAAAAGCCATGGCTCAGGATGGCCCTGTTTTGAATTTTACATGAATTGAAAAAAAGGTTTTATATGTGTAGGGAAGCATTCTATACTGTATTGTGCAATACATTATTACAGAAAAAAAAACACGTTTCTGTAGGAAAGGTTGGCACTTCAAAGATCTTTCTCCTTTTGTTTAATTTCCCTCTTCAAAAGGTCCTGTTGCCGTTTTTAGATGAAGTTAACTGTGCCAGAAGAATTCAATTCTGATTTGTATTTATTTCTTGCATGCTTTCCTCCCTGTTGCTAATACTGCTCTTTAACTGTTCGCTCTGTTGGATGTGTGAAGCTGTAAAACATTCTAATTCAGGTTATTGTCTGTGTTGAACAATGTAACTGTGTAATTAAAACATGAAATGAAGTATTCATCACTCTTGGTGCTTTTCTTCTTAGCTCGCAGGCATATTCTGAGACGACATCCTTATAGGAGGAGCATTTTCTATTGTTACTAAATCATCACTCACACAAAGCTGACATAAACTTCAGACGCCATTGATTACATCCACTCCAGTCTACAGATCTGTGATCTCAGAAAAAAAAAAAACAGTGTAACTATTACTGTACAAGTACCTTAGGTTCCAATCATTTCAAAGTATGTTAGTTTGAGTAAAGGCATTGTGAGATACAGTTGCTGAAAAAAAAGGTATACTTTTTATTCTTAAGGGACTTTTATTTTGTTTTATTGTGATCTGTATTTGTGAGAGGTACTAGATAATTGATACCGAGGGAAATTCAAAGCATCCAGTAGCAGTTTACAAGACATGCACGACATGAAAGATTTGTTACAAATAAACTAACAACCGCTGTCCCTCCTCCCATACATTAACCCGAAACAAAGATTTAAGTAAGCCCCTACATTAATTAAAATTAAACCTGCACAATCAAAAATAGAATAATACAAAGACAAATGTACATAACAACATGCAGGAATAAAAATATATGTGCAATTGAAGTGGAACCTATAAAATGTTAAGGAACATATTAAGTAAGTAAATATTAGACCTGTACATAAAAATAAAAGTGTAGACCTTCTGATGTTTGTGTTGTGTATGTATGTACAGCAGTGTCTTAAATGAAAGTAGTGCAGAATGTATTAAAAACAGACTTTAAGCAACAGTCAGTGCAGACATTAAAGGTGCACATAAAATGATTGTCCAATAGGCATTAAAGTGTCCAACTAGGGCTGACTCTTAGGACAGCTGTGCAGAAGAGGAATGAAAAAAAGTGAAAGTTTCCAAGTCCAAGAGTCACAGTGTGCTTTTCCCCTGCCAACAGCCCTGCCTGTTGTACAGTCGTATGGCCAGGGGGGACAAAAGAGTTCTTAAGTCTTTCTGTGGAACAGGCAGAGGAGTGAGAAACTTAACTAACTTACATTTCACAGAAAGAAAGGGGTAAATAATATTGATCATGGCCCAGTTCATTATAGCTGCTTCCATTTAAGAGTCCTGCCAAATTGAATAGTAAGTATTTGATAATGGATCAGCTTACTAGATAAATGCTAATGCTAGCATTTACAACTTATCACATTTTTACTATAGGCCTACTGGCAGTCATGTGGTAACCATATGGAAAACCATTGCAAAGGAAACTACAAATGAACACCAAAAGGTTGCTTGTTCTTTTGCCTTTGTTGTAACACTGCTTTTACAGGTTGCATTATAGCCATCATTTCACCAAATATAAAATGATGAAAAAAAGAAGAAGACTAAATGTAGCCTAAATGTATTAACCATAGACTGTAAATATTACCTTGCCTTTGTGCTTAAAAACTGAAGTTCATGCAAAACTTGTCTACTCAAACCTTTTCGGAAAAATTCAACTTCTGATGATGTGAATACACAAGAGGGGGGCGTTTATATGGTCTCTTCTCGTGAACAGTGTAAACAAGACCCTATTTGAAGGCACCGTTAAAACCAAGTCTTGGGGCGCTGGTGGCGCAGTGGTTAATGCGCGCGCCCCATGCATGGAGGCTGCAGTCTTCCAAGCGGGCAGCCCGGGCTCAAATCCAGCCTGTGGCTCCCCTCCCGCATGTCATTCCCCACTCTCTCTCTCCCTGATCCTCAACTCTATCCACTGTCCTATCTCTCCATTAAAGGCACAAAAAGCCAAAAGATAAATCTTTAAAAAAAAAAAAGAGTCTTAATTAATGATATTAGTGACACCTGTGCTTTTCCTTCACGTAACAAGTCAACATGTCTGCCATATTATCTTTACCTTGAGTTGGGCTTTGTATCAGTTTTTAAATGGTTAGTCTTTTATAACTTTAAAGAGTAAGTTAAAATGAAAACCTATCTTAAAAATAATTTGGATATTTTTGGATTTTTGACTGCCATATTTTTCACAGATTTTTTTTTTTTTTTTTTTTAAAGAATTGGACTATTTATTGCAAATAATTGTAGGACTTAGCATGTGTTTCCTACTTGCAGTACATGGCGGCGGTAAGGTGTGTAATAAGTTGGGGCAGGGACGCGGGAGGGGGCCCCTCGTTGCTGCGCCACTGGGATGCAGAAACCCTCCTCGAGCGTCTCTCTCACGTGCGCGCCACTGTCAATCAATCCGGCGCGTCATGAGTCTCATTCACAGGTGATATCTATTAGCCTACCTCATCTTCGGTCAGGTGTCGCGTCCGTGGATCCATCAAACCGTAACCCTTACCCGTGAGAGATATTTCTTGAAGCGGCTTTGGCGAGTTGCACTGGGCTTTGCAGATGCCATGTTGGAGCAGTAAGCTAACCATGGCGGAAAATCATATGGAGTACGGCTACCTGGAGGGCGAGTCCATGGGGGAGCATTTCGCCGAGGACCCGGTGGGTATCGTTGTGTTTGCAGTGAATCAAAACGGGTTGCCATCACGTTTCTACATTCAGTAGGGCTACTAGATGAATGGAAGTCTGAGCGCAAAATCGTAGCCGTGCTATTTAATGTTAACACTGGGACACGTTTTGTGCAGAGAACAGCATCGATGAGCCACATCCTGAATAACATGCAAGGTGCATGGTGCTAGTCAGGTGCACTGCATTGCATTGTGGCTAAAGCACAGCACTATCCGGTGGTAAAAAACCTTGTTTCAGGCATAGGTTTGTTGTCATCACACCTCAGGCCAGCTATATGTGAAATCTATGACTCATCCGGAATTTCTTTATATTTCATTTATTCCATGGACATGCCAACATCTTTGGGAACATGTGCTGCTTTCACAAGATATTTAAGTAGAATATTTCGCTCATAAGTTGTCTATAGCTTACTTCCTTTATGGTTGTTCAATTTTCAGATAGTAAACCAACTCATTAAACAAATTGCTCAATTTCATTAAGAGACCAAATCCAAAATGTCAGTGTGCATCTTTTTAATTATCATAGTTGGTTCACGACTGGTTTGCAAACTTCAATGAAGGCTCACAGGCGACAGAATGTTAAGGTGATTGTTGACCACTTTAACGCACCTTGTCAAAACTACACAATGAGCAGAGTTTACACAGAAGATGTACTCTAGTAGGGTTCAAAAAGGTTTAGATACAGTGTGAAACCTTTGATGACCCATTGTGTGGCCAAAGCTTTTTTTCAACCCAGTAACCCAACTCTTTCATCTATGTCTTCTTGTGTTGTCTTGCTTCAAATGTAGTATTCTGCTATGGTCAGCAGTTACTGAATGTTTTTCTTTCCATGTTTGCGTGTCTCAGGAGCTGGCCGCCATCAAGGCCAGGGTTCAGGAGCTGGAGATGGAAGAAGAGACGGAGAGACTGAAGGAGGAGGAGGATAGGTGTGATGCAGCGGAGATGCAGCTCCTGACGAGCTCCCCCCGACCCGGTGAGACAGCCCTGGGGGGGTCTTATCCGCCCCATGGTTTGTTATTGTGTCATATTGTTGTACGGCTAAATACTGATTATGCATTTGGGAAGCCTCGACAGCGAGTTTCTGGCCAGGTGTGTAGCATCGCAAGCCTCCAGGCAGGTGAGGTAACTGCATCCTTCACCATCTGGCTAACACCTGGGACACTTCACATGTGCCTCATCACTGCCCAATGAGACGGAGCAGTGAGCCCCACAGAACCAGAAGGGTCCTCCTTGCTGCCTGTGGCTATTTTCTGCCTCTGTGCTTCTCCTCATCCCTTTCAAACCCCCCTCTTCCTGCCTTTTAGTTCCTCCTCAGAACAGAGATGTAATCAGAGGGGAAGCGAGTTGTCCTTTTGTTGTCATGATGCTAGAAATTGATAATTTATTGAATGTTCTTTCACCTGAAAGGACCCCCCCGTCTAGACGTTACATATTTTGGATCAAATGCGCAAAGAAGTTTATGTGTTTGTTTTTCTTTTTCCCCTGCAGGACCTTTCTACAATATGACCCCCGAGGAGAGGATAGACGCAGACAATAGATCGGTCTATGTCGGAAATGTAAGACTTGAACAGTGTTTTTTATTCCTTCATGCTCAGCAGGTTTTTCTTTCTTCTGGTTTGATACATTGTTTATTTACAAATCCCAGGTAGATTATGGAGCTACGGCAGACGAGCTAGAGATCCATTTCAATGGCTGTGGTCCTGTCAACAGAGTTACCATCCTGTGTGACCGGTTCTCAGGCCATCCTAAAGGGTGGGTTCAACCTGTGTACATACATTTTAACATTCATGTTAGAACTACAATAACATAAAATAAAGCTTTTCACATGTTGACATTCCAGTATTATTTATTGTTTATCTTCCCCTTCACAGGTTTGCATACATTGAGTTCTCTGATCGAGACTCGGTGCACAGTGCCATTGGTTTGCATGAGACCTTGTTTAGAGGGAGAGTCCTCAAGGTAAGAAGTCTTTTCACTAGACAGCCTGCAGAACTGTGGTGCTGATAACACTTTAGGTTAGGCTAGAAAAAAAAGTTGGTGTTATTTTAGGGGAAGAAACATAAAAGTGGTAAACAAACTTAGATTTTATTTGGTAAAACTAATTCGAACCCATTTTTTGCCTGCAACTTACAACGTCCTACTATTAGGATTCATTATTATTCTTGCTGAACCAAAACGTATACTGTTGTTGCACTGTAGATGTTCGTAAGGTTTGGTGAAATTAAAGTTAAACGTGTAAGGCCATGTAATTCAATCTTGGCTTAATTTTCGCTCCAAGTTACTTTTTAAGGCTAAACAGTCACAGCACCCTGTAGGTTTATATCTTTCCCTTGCTTTTTGTAGATCTTAAAGTGCTTAGAGGACAGTTAGGTTCTTCTGATCTATCATGGTTAAAATGCAAAGGAAATATTTAATTGTTCAGTAATCATTCATCCTAAAGTGATGTAAAAAAAAATATTTTTTTGGGGGCTTGTAGGTAATGCCCAAGAGGACCAACATGCCAGGCATCAGCACCACGGACAGGGGAGGACACCGAGGCGGCCAATCCAGAGGCGGCAGAGGCAGAGGTGGTTTCCGTCCACCACGATACCAGAGCAGCTCTCGAGGCAGGTTCAGGTACCAATCGACCAGGCCGCAACATCAAACACCCCACCCTTACTACGGAGGCCCCTCAGTGGGAAAGAGACAGTGGGGACACATGGACTACCACGAACAGGTGCCTAAACGTTATCCGTGTCTTCTTCTCATCACCCCACCGTCAGAGGAGTTGGGGGCAGGGTCAAGTGGACAGCACTACCCTCAACAGCGTTAGCTCCACCCACAACAACTAAAGAAGAGTGGGTTAAAAAGAACTGACGGTTTTAAAGTGTTCCCAGGCATTACTGAGTTAAGCATCATGTGAGAGAAGCAAGAAGGATCGATGAAATGACTTCTTTTTTTTTTTTTATTTGCATCCCTGCATCAATCGTTCCAAGTATGTGAGATGTGAAAAAGAAGTCTGGGGTCAGCGGTGTTGCATTACAAGCTTCTGTGAATGCATGGGACAATCCTAAACTGCATCTCTAACTGATTTTACAAATTGATGCGAATGTATTGTGATTTGCCTGCTATGTCACGTATAAATCCTCCCTATTGTATAACTTATAAGTTCTTTGCTATGTAAGTGAATGAATAAATAAAACAATTGATCTGGTAAGTTAACACACGCAGGAGGTTGGAACAATATCGCAGATTTATTTCTTACGCATTTCTGTAATCAAGACAAAATGTAAACAAAAATTTCAATAGGGGGTTTTCTGTACAGGGGGGGGGGGTTCAGAAGAAGTGAGGAAATGGGACTCAGCCGGTTTGAACCATCATTCCAGATACGATGCCATCAAAGGCTCTGCAGAAGAATTAGTAACAAAAAAAAAAAGATTAAATGCATCGAAAGATCACAAATATCAGTGAAATCTCTTTGGGAATAATTCATTTGAGGCATAAACCTACTTTGACTGAATTGAGTCGCCAGGATTGTGGAATGGGTTGCACATTACATCTGTGAAAGAGTTGTGTAATTTTCTGAACATCTGTAGTAAAAAAAAAAAATAAAGTTAATTCTTTACACAGTTGAGAAAAAAAAAGTAACCAGCATGTCTCAACCTATAATGTGGGGTGACATCTTATTTCAGGTTTCTGTATTGGTGTTAAAAGTCTGAGTTAGCATCTTGGGTGGGGATTGTAACGTTGACCTTTAATATTGCACTGAGTAAGTAAAATTGTAATTCCAAAGAATCATGGACAACACTCTTTGAAGTCTATCAGTATTGGCTCTTAAATCTAAGCTTGAGGCACAGGACAACACAGTAATTCAGAGAATGTATACATACTGTTCAACTAGACTGAATAAATTAAAGACGGAAGTAAAGATTCTCTAGCTGTGTAATAAATAATATGTATTTTGAAGAGTAATGTCTGGACTGCATTCAATTTAAGACAGACAAGCCAAAAGTTAGACTCAACTTACACTTCTAATTTCATTGTCACGTAATGACGTATTGGACGAGTCCACAACGATGACAAATTTCACCTTGGAGTTAGTGACATACCCATATCTAGTTTACCAGTTGAGGATATTTGGTTGTAAGTTTTTTTCAAGTCCCATACATGTCCTAAATATAATGTTTCTCCTCATAGTGCAAAGAAATGATTTTATCATTAATTGTATGTTCAGTGATTCCAGGTCCAATAAGAGGTGTACTACTTTTAAAACACATTAAATGTAATATCCTGACTAAAACCATTCTACTACAATAAGGTCATTACATTGGTCTACAGATCTGACAATGTGGGCATACAAACAAGAAGGCTTTTGGTATATTTCTTGATTTGTAGTCATGTAACTGAGATGTAGAACAAATGTGCTAATAATAATAAAGCTGAAAACTGAACTGCACAATTTTACAGTGTAAACCTCAAAGTAGAGATTATCTACTTAAAGATAACTCTTGTGGGTTTACCTAACCTGTCAACTTAAAGAAACAAGGATACACTTTGTAGTCTTCAGTGGGGTAGAGCAGACCCAGGTACAGCTCTCTCTGGTCCCCTAAAGATTTGCCCACTGCAGAGATCTTCTCCTCTACAACATCCAGAGAGGTGTGCACTGTGTAGTGAAACTTCAGCTCATTTTGAGTGGGAACACTGCGGATATACAGCGGGTAGTTCTGGGAAATGACATATTCAACGGGAAAAACACGTTAACAAACCTTGAAAAAATGACATTTTCAGTAACTTGCACAGTTTAAAAACGGTGTGGAAATAGAAGAATGCTAATGTAGCCCGATGGCTACACACCGATAGCTCAGTGAGGGTGTATCTCTACTCCTGGCAAACACAGATAATTGACATTTGCTAAGAGATAATGTTAAGACTACGTAAAACATTTGGACATTAAAAACAAGTGAAATATAACGCCATGGACACGTAACATAAGCAATCGTTACCTCTTTCGCGATCACTGCTATGCACACCGCCATGTTAGTGTTCCTCCTCTGGCTGTCAGATGATGTCACGTGATGTGGTGCGTTCATATAATGTCGGAAATACGAAACATATTTTTTATTTTTTTAAGTATACACACAGTGTGTTCAAATCATAGACTGTAAAGGTTTGAACGTATGCATTTTATTTACTTATGTTATTGGTAAGTTATTTTACGGAGCAAAGTTTCAGTTACATGGTTATACTTTTGTTGTTGTTGACAGCTTTCGAAGTTTAATTCCCACGTAACGTATTTATCAGAGGTCCACGAATGCACCATTTACCAAAGGAGCACTTTTTGTAATGTTTTTTTCATACAGTTTGAATTTGTTTTCCTTTAATGACGCCATAGTATTCATACTTTGATAAAACTAAGACTAAATTCAGCTTAAGAGAGGAGAAAATATAAATTAATTCAATTAAAAACCTCAGAACAATTGCTGTACTGTGTATGCGCAAGCGCTGCGCTGGAGACCCGCACGAAGGCAAACAAAACACTTCCTCCTCCAAGTTGATGCTCATATGACTAACTTGGAGCAAAGCAATGCGAGACATGTCTCCTATAACTCTGACTCTCCTGAGTGCTATAATATGCTGTTCTTTGACAGACAAGCCACCAAATGCTTCATCTCCAAACATCATCATCATGCTCATGGATGACGTAAGTTTCTCTTATTTCTGACCAACCTAACTCTTACTGTCCTGTCAGGCAATGAATGACTTTTGGTATCCCGAAATATGCTCCACTGTCTCTTTAACTATTTAACTCTTTACCTCTTTGTTGATGGGTTTTTTTTGCGTTTAGTTATTTGTTTTTTTCTGTCTGTGGGTCCAGAGGAACTCCGTACATTTACAATAATCACTGAACATTCAGCCTGTACACAGTGTCTTTGTCTCTGCTTGCAATTTGTACAAGTATTCTGATTTAGGACTAACACATCTACCCACCCAACCCCCTCTTCTCTTCAGATGGGTTGGGGGGACTTGGGGGTGTTTGGTCAGCCCTCTAAAGAAACACCCAACCTGGATGCCATGGCTGCTCAGGGCATGCTGCTACCAAATTTCTACGCAGCCAACCCTCTGTGTTCCCCATGTGAGTCAGCTTAAAAGGTTGTTTAACATAACCTGAACCTGCAGTTCCTGTTTCTCAATATGCTAGGTTCATGTCATCGCTGTTGCAACCTTTTATCTTGGGTTCTGTTTTTATGTAAACATCATTAAAATGTATTTGAAACACTTAATTAATGGACAAAAGAAAAGGTTTGCTCATTGACCTCACATGTAACATCATTTCAAAAGGTAATGTGATTAAAAGTTGCAGACAACACACTACAAGCTGAAATGCTAAGATGTTTCCATTTGTCCACTGAGAAAAACAACAAAAATTAGTACATTTTTTTAGTAACTTCCAAATATATATTTTTTTTACAAATGACTTAAATTTGACAGATCAATGCATATCTCTGATTTTTTAAAGTAATGCCAGGAAGTGGACTAACCTATCCTTTATGTATTTGCTAGTATAGAATACCAGCATGCAGACATCCTAATAACTTTTTTGCTTTCATTTTAATGACAGCCAGAGCTTCACTTCTCACTGGGAGGCTGCCTGTCAGAAACGGTTTCTACACCACTAATGCCCACGCCAGAGACGGTACCCTCAGTTATAGCCTATCTTTACTGTGCATACAATCCAGCTGCAAATAATTTGATTTCCGCAATCATTCAAGTTTTTTTTATTTCAAATGGTTCCTGTTTTTTATAGCATACACACCTCAGGAGATAGTGGGAGGAATCCCTAAGGAGGAGATTTTGATACCCCAGATGTTGAAGAAAAAGGGCTACATCAGCAAGATAGTTGGCAAGTGGTGAGCTCCTTACCTCTCCTTCACACAGTTTCTTTCTTTTAAGGTATTGATGTTTATAGGTGATGTTAAAGTTGACTGCACAAGTTGGCTGTTGCTCTAGAGGAAGCCTGTAAACATACTAAAAGTTTCCTTGAGCCGCACAGCCAACCTGGATTACTCCTGATGGTTTGGCCAGTACTTAGCATGTCTGGAAGTTTGAGTGTGAATGGGTAAAACAAAATGTAAAGAAACATGAATGCAAGCATAATGTATATGTAGTTGGATTTTTGAAAATGCATAAACAATCTTAATGAATTGAATGACACCACCACTTTTCACTAATATTGTGAAAATTAAAATATTTTAAATGCTTTTTCAAATGATCCCATATTAAGACAGTTTATCACCAATCATGGTTATTTGACTGATGGTCATTTTGACTTTGTACAACAAAGCCTTTGAATCCTGAATGTGAAGAACGTTGGAGAAGGATAATTCATCACAGCAACATTGTCCTCCCTTTAATCCTCTAATGCACCTTGGAAAATTACTCTGACATTTTCTAAATAAGCATATTAACACTGAGTATCTATTAAAATCAATATATATTTTAAATATTTTTGTTTAGTTCATCCACAGAAGAACAATACTTGCCTACTTGACTTTGGATGCGTGTGTATGCTCCTACCACTCAACAAATAAGTTTGCTTTGATTGATTACACATTGTTCTTATTTCAAAATTCAAGCTGAAGTCAAACATACTTGTGTGCCCTATGCTGTGGTGATTGGAAATCCTTTAAACCCTAGAGATACTAACTTCCAGAAAATGAAACCAGTATGTAGTACTTCTGAAAACTTGTGTTTATTGGAACACATATTTGTAGCTTTAGTCAAAATCAAAACAGAGTGAGGCTCCGGTCACATTGATCCCTCAATGTTTGTCACTGCAGGCATCTGGGCCACAGACCTAAGTACCTGCCCCTGAAACACGGTTTTGATGAATGGTTTGGAGCACCTAACTGCCACTTTGGACCCAACAACAGCAGCAGAGTACCAAACGTCCCTGTTTACAACAACTCTGAGATGGTTGGCAGGTACTATCACACACAAGCACTCAGATATACATGACAGCAAACAAAAAAAGGCTGAAAATCTATAAAATCCTTCTCCCCACATGACTCAGTGGAATAGTGTGGCTGGCTGCTCCTCTGGATGAGCTGAGTGTCTCCCCTCCTCCTACTACTCTGTACCAGCTGTGCTTGTGTATTCCATTTTCCGCCCATTTGTTTTCCCCAAAACAGCCATATGTGTATTCAGGGTCATTGGAACTGGCAGCCGGGCGTGTTTTTCGCTTAGCCGTGGGTTTAATCAGCGCTGCATACCTGGGCCCAGGACAGACGTACACACACACACATAGACACGTAAACACAGAGACACACACACGCCCTCCAGAGACGGCAGGTTGTGTTGGCTGGATGCGAAGACACCTGGAGGAAGTGAAGCGTACAAAAGAGAGATGCCTGTCACTGCTTCTCTGCTCGGCGCTCCACGCTTCAGCAACGCCTCATAACAGTTCCCTCTGCTCAGCACGCCTGAGACGTCTCAAATATGCCTTTCACAAAAATCTCCTGCAAACACACGCCACAAGAGGAAATTTGCTGAAATCTATAGTTTTTTTTTTTTTTTTTACAAGATTTATTTTTGGGTTTTACTTTCGTTTATATAGGACAGTGGATATAGTAGGAAATTGGGGGAGAAAGAAAATGGAGAATGACATGCAGGAAATGAGCCACAGGTTGGACTTGAACCCGGGGCCGTCTGCTTGGTGAACTATAGCCTCCATATATTGGATGCGACCTATCCGCTAGGTTCACCGCCCTGAAATCTACTGTTTCACTGTTATTGTTTTGTCAGTGTAGAAGCAGATTGAACGATCAGGTCACTGTAAATTAGTCGTATAAAACGGTTGAAAAAAACTGAAGTGAAATGGCATGATGTGAATGCAACAGTTTTTCCGATAGGAAGCCCAGGTTAAACTCATTTCATTTATCTTGTCAACCCACTTGGTTTCCAGATTATTTGAGGAATTTGAGATTAACAGGAAGACAGGAGAGTCCAACCTCACACAAATCTACTTGCAGGTAAGTGAAACCTTTTTATGTCTCTTCCGAGCATGTCTTTATCTTAGATTGTATTACCCAGTCAGTGCAACAGGAATGTAGTTCCACTGTTCCCTAAGTAAAGCAATTAGCTGAATAGAATGGAATAGAATAGAATTCAATGTTATTGTCCACCGGGGTTTAAAACAGTCTAGAAAAAAGCACAAAAACATAAAAAATGTGTTTTTAAATATTCAGAATACAACAGAGCCTGATTTTCCATTTTGTTATTATTGAGATTTTCAACTGTTGTGCAAAGTCATCTTGATTGTCTTTGGTGCCAACATGAGTACCTCCCATTCTAAAGTAATGAGACAAAATACAACCTGTAGAGGCGCTTCGTGTGCTTGAAAAGTGTTATCACGAGACGAGGATGGTACTGTCAAATAGAGCTTTGCAAAGCAAATATTAGCATGTACCGTATAACTGGACTAGACTGTTTCATTACTTACTTTGTAGATCAAACAAAATTAAACTTCAAAATAACAGACACGCCATTTATTTCTGGTTTGTCTTAAAACTGTGTGAAAATGCACAACAATGTTCCAGTAACTACTTATGAACCTTGGTGTCCGAATGGTTCTTACTGTAGGACACCTTTAATATTTTTGTTGGACATTTGTCATCATCCCAAAATATATGTTAGCTTTGCATTAAATAGATGGTCAAGTTGTTTGACCTTTGATTCTAACAGACTGGAAACTGAATGTACGACACACTTTACAAACATAGAACTAGTATTTGGTAATCAAGAAAGAACGAGTGTTTCCTTTTTATCAGGCTTGACATCAGTACTGTAAATTAGGCAACAGTTATTCTTTTGAACTCTGCTCTGATAGTGTTGTAACACTAGTGTTGTAATACTCGACCTCTTTTTGAAGGTCTCGCATCGGAATTAAAAGCGTTTTTACTCTGCCTTGTCTCTGACTTTAAAACAAGACGAGTCAAGACCACCACTGATAGGCTATTTTTCTACATCATTACTGGGATTAGAAGGAAAACACACCTTTCTAACAACAAATAACTTCAATTCATATTTAGTTTAATATTTTTCCCCCCGGCTACGGTCACAACCTTCCCGGTGTTACGGTCTAAGTGAGTGAGTGACACGCCCCCTGCACGCTCGCAGGAGTGGATGGAGACGACTGGAGGAGAGGCACCTGCAGAAACTCAAATCTTAACAAAGCCTGTTCATCTCATCTAGTCACAAATATCTGTTAACACTTTATATAAGCAACATTCAACTGACAAACCCAGATAAACATCTTATAACAACATATAAAAACAAGTTTATCTGGGCTTGTCAGGTGAATGTGGCTTTTAATAAGTATAAATGAATAAAGTTTATTCATATTTTATCATTATTATTTTTGAAGAGAAGAAGTAAGATGAACAAGCTTGCTAAGATTTGAGGTTTTTTTTACGTTGTGGTTCCTTGCAAACAAAGGTGCAGAGATTTTGTTTGTTGCTGTAACATTTATTTAAAAGCAAACTTAAATAAAAATAAAAAAAACTTTTATCTTGTTCAATCTTGTGATGATTTTCATTGATATTCATCGTCTTGGTCTTGGTCCTGCATCGGTCTCACCCTGCCTTGGTCTTGACTCTGTCTCAAACCCTAAATGTCTTGGTCCCAGAGCACTCTGGTCTCGGTTAGTGTGGTCTTGTCTACAACACTATGTAACTCTCTCTCTCTCTCTTACCACTGCTACAGGAAGCTGTAGACTTCATTCGCCTTCAGACTGAAGCTGAGCGGCCGTTCTTCCTCTACTGGGCTCCTGATTCAACTCACGCTCCTGTCTATGCCTCCAAAAGCTTCCTGGGGAAGAGTCAGCGAGGACGGTACATTACATCCTTTCATAACTACTCTCTTATTGACAGACAATCCTGCAGATGCATTTGTATTTTAATGAATGAATGATTCATCAAATAATACATGATTATCTGTGTCCTGTAGGTATGGTGATGCAGTGATGGAGCTAGACGACAGTGTCGGTCAGATATTGTCTCAGCTGAAGAGTTTGGGTGTAGACGATAATACCTTTGTCTTCTTCACCTCAGACAACGGAGCTGCCGTGATGTCTGGCCCACATGAAAGTAGGAAACCAGATCAGATTCACACACACACAAACACACACAATTTGTTTGTGTGAAATCAAGTTGGATCATTTATTTATTTTATGTTATTTCTGTGTGTGTATGATTTTCTGTGTTGATACATGTATTTTTCTGTTTCTGACTCCTCAGGTGGCAGCAATGGGCCGTTCCTCTGCGGGAAGGAGACCACCTTTGAAGGAGGCATGAGGGAGCCCGCCATTGCCTGGTGGCCTGGACACATCAAAGAGGGCACGGTGAGAATACCCCTGTGATTTGCAGCTTTTCACAAAATCAAGCCTTCAGAAAAAAAAAAAACAACAACATTGATCACATAATCCCTGAAATATTCTCTTGGGACTAGATTATATCACAGGATCCAGAGCTACAGTAGGGTTTCATTTTTGGTTTTGAGCATTGTTGCTCCCTAATGTTCTTCCTATCAACAAGTACCAGGAGCTGACATGTTGTCTGTAAAGCTGCAGGCTGTAAAGGACTGTAAAGCAGGTTGAGAGTAAAGGAATAATTATTGCACTAATCCTCTCCTTTGAATGATTGTTGCTTTTTGTTTCATGCGTGTATCATTTTCCTCTTTACATGTGCACACTCTGATCTGCTGTCGCTGTAACCAGTTAATCTTGACTTTGTTAAACTTCTATCGAGTGATTTAACTCCCCAAACAGCAAAGATAGACTGTGTGATTGCAGCCACCAAGCGTGTGGGCGCTTATTCCCCTGTTTCCTCAAATATATTTGGCTGGAATTAACGCCCCAAACTCTCTCTCTCATTCTCCCCCCCCACCCCCCAACCATCCCCAATTCCCCCCACTCCCCCCCCCCCCCCCCCCCACCCACACTGTGATCCTCTAAGCCTGTGCGTTCTGCAAATGACTTTTAATTGTATTAGGGGCAGCTGTGACACGGGGCTGTGACGCAGAGGGATTTTGTGGAGGAGCGAGCGGAGGCTGCAGTCTGCAGTAAGCCTTGCCCCTGGCTCATCTCACAGGGGTGTGCTGGGGCCTGATAGCACAGTGGAGCAGCGAGGGAGAGGGGGATTGGGAGCGTCTTAAGCGGCTAATCTGTTTGTGTGTTTGCTGAGGTTGGATTGAGCTGTAATGAGGACTTCAGTATCTGAATATGCCAGGCGCTCAGGATAAAGGAACGGAGGGGTGGTGGGAGGGGGGGGGGGATACAGGGAAGGAAGCAAGGAAGAAGTAAAAGAGGTGGCTGGTGGAGAAAAGAGAAAGAAGGAAGAGGAGTGCTAAAGACTCTGGCGCTGCCAGACTGCCAGGAGCGTCTATGTTTTCCCAGGGCTTTGCTGCACCTGTGCCACGTTATAATTGACCAGTGTGTGTGTGTACATGTCATTTATGCTTGATTTTACATACATATGTAGGCTTTTTATATTTATGTTGGATTAGTTTTGTGTGTCACCGATAGCTTTCTAGACCTTGCAAAGAGACAGAGACGTAAATAAAATCCCTAACAATGCAGAACATCATCAAACACCTACATGTGTGTATGCATTGCAGTTGCAGCTGTAAGCACAAGGGTCGATAGATCCTCCCCAAAGCTCTCTGGGGTTGTGATGACAAAGCTGCATTGTTGGAGCTTCTGTACTCTCCAGCTTTGGATTTATTATTCAGCTCTGCTTGGGAGGGAGGAAAGACCAGGCAGACACAGGGTTGCCCTCATCTCTTGTTTTGTTCTCTTCTGAAATCTCTGTTGATCTGTGAATTGAAAAGTCCATAAGCTATTTTAGCTGCAAAATGCTGGAGACAACAAAAAGACATCCACGTCTTTGTTAGAGAGGGATTTCAGCAGGTTTTTATTGTGCCAACAGATGCATCCTATACTATCAAGATGAGGAGACAAGTTTGAGGGGGATATGAAGTGGGATGACCACTTCAGTGTGCATTTCCACCTGTGTTAAACAGACAAAAAGCCCTTTGCAAGAGTGGTGAAACTAATAATTCACTGTGTGAATGTGCAGGAAATCATCAATAAGCCATTCACTCATGTTCAGTCAGATGTCCTGGAATGAAGCAGTGTGGTTGCAGGTGCAGATTCAGCATTCTCCCAGTGCCGAAGTAGGGGTGAGGGGGGGCGGGCGAGCGGGATGATGATGGAGGGTGGTGGTGGTGGTGGCTGTAGGAACAATGGGGAGGTGGTCTGCTGTGGGGGAGTGTCGGCCCCACAATGTTGTCGAGCGTCACAAGTCCTTTTGTTGTGTTTTATCAGGTGACAGACACACAGGCAGAGTGGCAGAGACAGGGATGGAAGCACTGCCTCCTCAGATAACCAACATCAGCACTCACAATATAGAAAGAAATGAGAAAAAGGAGAGGGGAGGAAGGGAATGTGACATTAATAGAGAGTGATGAGTCAGTCAAAAGAGAGGAAAGGACAAAAGATGAAGAAAGAATGAAGCTTAGTGTAGACTGCAAAAGGGGGCAGAAGTCTGAGTGTGAAAGTTTTAGTTTTGGTCTTTCCAATTATTACCAACTAAATGTCAGTTTTGCTTCCTCTTGTGTCCTTTTGTCCTGTCTTATTTAGAGGTCTGTGTGTGTCTGTGTGTGGGGGACTTAAAAAAAATGAAGTGATGGTCTAAATCTGTTAGTGTTTGTGTGTGTGTGTGTGTGTGTGTGTGTGTGTGTGTGTGTGTGTGTGTGTGTGCTAGAAAGAGTGTCTGGATGTGAAGATAGATCATGGAATGCATTGCAAAGCCTTTTCTGTGGCTAGTTCTGTGGATACAGAAGAAAAGGGAATTCATTTCAGTGCTTAGAAAAGCTTGTGTGTGCGTGTGTATGTGTGAGAGCGTGTGTGTGTGTATGCATGCTGGCTGCCGATAGGAGCACAGCGGCACATGGTGGTGCAGCTGCAGAGGCCTGATAGCGCTATCTGATTGTGAGCGTGCCGTCTCCCTCTAAGGCTCGCTCAGGAGAGAATGGAACGGAAGATCAAGGATGACAGCGAAAAAATGGCATTTTATCTGAAAATAGTTCAAAGTTTATAAATAAAATAAAGCTTTTCACTGGGACTGGGAGAAGGAGATAAAACACCAGCTAGCTCCAGCCTCAGCCGCCTGCTTGCCCGGGCCTCGTCCTTTCCTCACTCCCTCTCCTCTTTCTCTTCATTCCTCTTTTTCTTCGCTCCTCTTCTTTTTTTTTTTTTTTTTTTTTTTGCATTCCCTGCTAAAAAACTCATTTAGACAGTGAGACATTTTGGAGGTTTGTATAACAAACCTGGAAGCAGAGATTAGAAAGGAAACTAAAGAAATGCCCCTATTTCCTGCAAGTGTGCACACAACCACACACAAATTATCATGGCAATGACTTGTTACCTGGTTTACGTTCATAAAAACGTACCTCTTTTTTTGCACAAGCATGCATGAAAGAGCACACTTGTGGTATTCCCTTCTTGATTCATGAACTCATGTGAACTTTTTTCCACTAGCTGCAAAAACTTGAGGACTACTATCATTAACAGATGTGTCTATGTGTAGCATGTAGCTACACAGGACCAATGAAGTCATATTAATTCTTAGCTCCTTAAGAGGACACTTGGCTCGTTCTTATTCCTTCAATGTTCTTCACTTTCTCAACTCACGTCTCACAGGTTGTATCAGACAAGTTACCGAACTGCAGGCGGGGGTTGGGTTTTTGAGACTCTTCGTTCTGTTGCAGGTGAGTTTCCAGTTGGCCAACGTGATGGACCTGTTCACCACCAGCCTGGCTCTGGCAGGCGTCAGCCCTCCTGACAACAGAACCCTTGACGGCCTGGATCTGACACCAGTTCTGCTAAAGGAACCACAGACAATCCTAAACAGGCGAGTATACTGTAGCTGTGACAGGATCCCCATTTTTAGGTTCATGATTACATCCCTGAGTGGGACGGCCGAAGTAGGTTTATTAAGAAAGAAGAAACGTGTGTGGTTCCATTTCAGAGAGATGGGTCACCACCATTGGAATGGACATGACATATTTCACAGTAAAATATACAAACCACTATTGGAATGAATGCTGGGAAAGTTTGTTCATAATGAAGCTGCCTCTTGTGGTTTCCAGTGGAACATCCTGAAGTGACTTTTATTGATTTAAATTGAATGTTTTGCAGAAATTTTGCTAAGTTGTAAAATGTGTTCCCATGACTTTATCTCAAGAAATTTGTATTAAGATTTATTTTTGGGCTTTTTGCTTTTAATGTAGAGGACAGTGGACAGAGTAGGAAACCAGAGGGAGAGAGAGTGGGGAATGATATGCAGTGAAGGAGCCACAGGCCAGACATGAACCCGGGCCGCCCGCTTGGAGGTCTATAACCTGAATATGTACATGAGGCGCGACCTATCCGCTAGACCGCCTGCATTTTCAAGTCCACATTTTCTCTTGTCCAAATTATTTTTTTATGACATATGGCCTCGTTGAACCAATGACTTACCAATCAATACAGCTGTACACTTACATAGTGCTAGTTAGCAAATGCACACTGACCCTTAACACTAGAATGATGTGATGAAAGACTGTAAACATAATACCTGCTTAACCTCAGCATGTTGCATTGTGATGGTAAGCATGTAGACATAAAGATGTTTGCATTTTGGTTAAAAACACTTATGTAGTTCAGCCTCATGGAGCTGCTGGCATGGCTGTGGGCTCATCATCTTGTGTTCCATGTAAGGGGGGAGAATTCCTAATTATTGATAATTTGATCCTATTTTTTTAACAGAAGGTTAGGTTATAAAGTTCATGTTTAGTCATACATGTTAGAAAGAGGAAACCATGATATCATCTCATCTTCAACAGGCCAATCTTCTATTACCGGGGGAACGAGCTGATGGCTGTGAGGCTTGGACAATACAAGGCTCACTACTGGACCTGGAGCAACTCGTGGGAGGAACTCAAAAAGGTAAAACTCCCTTTAAACACAGTTTTTTAAGACGCCACTCGGTCCCGTTTCTACTTCCTCATTTGTTGATTTGCATTGCCTCATTCTCTCTCTTTGTCTCTCCTAATCTAACTCAAACACACAAACACTTTCACTGTCGGTGTTATCTTGAAAATGGCTCATCAGTTGACTGCTGTGTACATCAGTGCGTAATGAATATTAATGAAGAGCCCCCACATCAGCAGACTTACATCATTCATCAGCCGGTTGACTTGTTTGTTCTAACTCCAGTGGAGATTTTCTTCCTCTCCATTTACATACCGACATTTCCTGCTGCACACTTGTTCTTTTTGGCACCATGGGGCTCAAAAAGAAAAGCGATGCCAGCAGTATCTCTCTGTCATAATTACCTCGACTCTGTTCTGATTAAATGCATTAGAAACCATGTGAAATTTGAATCCTGAGATGCAAGACAGTGTGCTCTGTCTTTTTTTCCTCCCCTGTCCATAAAAACATGTCCTCCTGTCCTCCCTCTGAGGCTCTGCTTTTCCTGTGATCCAGTTTGTTTTATGCCCCATCGGTCGCTTAAATTGCTCTCTCCTTCAGGGCTGCTGAATCAATAGCAGCCTCCTTTATCAACTCATGTGAACTGAAGTGGAACTTCACAAATAATGGCGTCTGATTGCCTGCGAGTTGCCTATCGATTGGTGTGTATGGGTGTGTGTGTGTACATGAGAAAGAGAGATAGGACAAGAGAAAACATGTACATGTATGTATTCTTCTATATAAAAGGCTATGCATGTGTGCTTTATGGAGCTCCTATGCGTTAAGTTCACTTTATATGCTTCATGGCATCATGGCTGCATCATTGAACTGTCCATGTCTTGTAATACATTTATATAAACATTATTTCAGGAAACAGACGGCTCACATTGAGCTGTTTCACACAGTCTAACAAGGCATGAAATACTTTTAAAACTAGACTGTCTTGACCCTTTAAATCCCTTTTATATGCTTCAATTTAACATTTCTCAGAGCGGTTACCCACAATCACACCTAAAAATCCAGTTTTTTCCTGCTTCCTCTAGAGCTTTTGTAAAGACTTAAAAATATAATTTGTGTTTCTTGGCCCATGGTGAAAATAAACAAGGGAAGATTTGTGTCTGTGAAGAAGAACAAAATTACAGGTTAATAGCTGAGAGATGTGTCGCTCTGTTCTGGCGGTGTTCACGCAGCTCAGCCATGAGGAAAATGAGAAATTTCACAGGCTTAAATGGTTCTCATCAAACTCTCTTGAGGCAGCGCTGGGATGTTAATATTGCAAAATATAGTTTTGTCGCTGGCTTGGGTTCCTTTGTATGTGGATTTGCTGAGTAATGTGTGATACAGGAGGAGCTGTGATGGCTTTTTTCAACCGTATTGAATACATCAGAAGAAAATAAATGAAATCTGAAAAAGAATCACTTGTTTCACCTGTTAGTCCTTATTTGAGTATTTAGTCTTCATCAATGTCGTTGAAATTGACAAACGATAGCAACAACTTGTTAGTGGAAGATATCAAATATACCAGTCACATCCAAAATATCACTTTAAATATTCAGCCAAAATCTGCATGAAGTGATTGTTCCTTTTTCCAACAATTTCCACGGATTTAACCACCCCCCCCCCCCCCCCCCCCCCCCACCCACAACACACACACACACACACACACACACACACACACAC